>NW_007260334.1:605638-710057 GCF_000164805.1 Carlito syrichta
ACTCTGTCGCCCAGACTGGAGTGCAGTGGCCGATCCCGGCCACCGCAGCCTCGACCTGCTGGGCTCCGGCCATCCTTCCGCCTCAGCCTTCCGAGTAGCCGGAATTACAGGCACGCGCTACCACGCCCGGCTGACTTTTTGATTTATTGTAGAGATGAGGTCTCGCTGCCCAGGCGGGTCTCGAACCCGCTGGCTCAGGCAATCCACTCACCTCAGCCTCCCAAAGGCACGGGATTACAGGCCGAGCCACCGAGTCCAGCCTAACTGGGGGTATTGTGGTACAGCAATGACTGACTTAGTTCTGCACGAATCAGGTTCTGAATGTGTGTTTCTGTCTAACACAACCCTCAGTAAATTTTGTGGAATACCTGAAATTGTATATAAAATGTGTAGAGAGGTGATTTGTGACTCTGAATGATGTTTTATTATTTCTAAAAGAATGTACTTTACTGGATACTAGCCAGAACCCACTCTCCCCTTTAATTCAGAATGTTTTGAATAATTTTAGGTATAATGCACCTAACATCATCAATAAATAACTACTCACCAGTCTTACCAATTAATAAATTAATGCATGTCAAATATAAAGGATTGTAGGAAATAGTCTGTCACAGTATATGTGCCCCTGTTTAAATTGTACTATTTTTTAACATTCATCTTTTTTGTGCCTCAAATGTCATTTAATACTAAATTCTGTATGTTAAAAAATAAACTCAGGTAATCTACATTCTTAAATGATTTTATGCTTTATGCTTATTACACTATGTCAAGAAAATTAATTACTCTACCAGATAAGTTATAATTTTTTTTAAAGTTTGGTGGGATATTTTTACCTTTTTCCTAAACAGTGGTCTTTAGCAAGTTTTTTATCAAGCAAATATGTGCAAATCTTATATAATACAGAACTTGTTTGTAAAATGTTTTAAGCATATTGTTTTCCATATAAATAATTAAAAATAATGTTTATGAAATATCTCTATTAAAGAATATCTTACTATTGCTTCTTACATTTCTAAGCAATAAAAAAGTGACAGAAGGAGAATGAAAGAAAGATAGTGGAACCAGTTGAACTGTATGAGTCCCTCTGTGAGTGCTTGAGTATATGGACACATTTGCATGCAGGTCTGTTTGTGAATGAGTGTGTGAGTGACTGACTGAGTGGGACTTGGGAGCAAGTAGCCAGGGCTTTCTGGTGAAGGGGCTGGTGCCAGCAGCTTCTGTGCTTGGATCCTAGCGCCTCCTGCCATGCAGAAGCTGAGCACCGGTTTCTAAAAATCAACAAAGATTTTCTTGGAGAGAAGTTGCCAGGAGTGACAGCCAGACTGCCTGACCACTGCAGCACCAGGCCAGATACTGACAACGAAGGCTGCAAAGGGAGTTAATCAAGTGAGCTAGAGGCAGAGTCCCACTGGAGAATATGAAACAAGTACCATGCCACCATCTTGAAAACTGGGCAGGAAAGTGCTACTGCTGGCTCATCGTGGAGAAACAAACCTGCTGTCTGTGACTGGAGGCTTAACTACTCAGAGGTTGATCATAACCCAGAGGGAATATGTCAAAAACACAAACATTTGAGACAGGAAAAGTGTGGAATCTCAGATACCCCAACTCTACCCTGATATAGCCATGGGACAAAGGTTGCAACCAGAAAAGATGCCCTAAGAGATCAGCGATGAGTCCTGGGTTGACCCAATCCCCTCCTCCTCAGCAATCCTCTGAATGTCAGACCCACATGATTGGGGCACTGCTGAGAGGGATGAACCCAGGTGAAGCTTAGATAGCAGCCATGCTGTGGGATAAGACCGACTGAGGCACCTGCCACCAACACCTGGGGAGGAAACAATACTGCACCTTCCCATTGAAAGGAAACCCCCCTGACCTTATGAGAGCAGGAGGAGAGAACTGATGCACAATCCACCCCCAACAACCCTTTCTCCCTATAGGGACTCACACTGGGGAGATTGTGAATGACCCCTCAGCACCACAGGAGATGTCAGGCAGGCTTACCTATGAGCATCAGGAAAGAATAATTACAGCATTTGCCACAAAAGGGTGGTTAGTGCTCAGAAATTCTTTTTAAAATTATTTTCTATTCTTCTTTTGTTTTGATTTTGGGTGTGTGTGTGTGTGTGTGTGTGTGAATATGTGTGTGAGGATTCTACTTGTACTTCCCCCTTTTATGCTTTTTGTTTTTCTTTTGCTTTGGTTTAGTTTGTGTGTGAATGTGTGTGAGAGGGTTTGATTTGCATTCCTTCCATTCTTTTTCTTCTTCCTCTTTTGTTTTTTGGTGTGTGTGTGTGTTCAGTTCTCCTATTTGTGTATAGGTGTCTGTTTTCTCTTCTGTTTGTTTTTGTTTTTGTTTGTTTGTTGTCAATTTTTTTTTGTTGTTATTGCTTTGGTTTTTCTGTGGTTCATTTTATTTGGCATTTTTTATTATTTGTGTGCATTCTATTTCATTCTATTATTCTCTGTTCTCCTCATTGAAGTTATTTTACCTTGGACCCAGGGTGTACAAAAATTTACCTATTGCATTATCATATAGAGTGGTGGTTGGGAGTGGGATTCAGGAGATCCATACACAGTTAGTGAACATTGTAACTTCCTAAACATTTATGAAACCTAGCTTCCCACCCTCTACCTTATTCAACTATCAAAACTATGAGAAACAACAAAATTTCACACCCCCAGCTCTGTTTCTAAACAGAACAAATTCAGAGGCTCTGAGCAGGGCAGAAAAGGGAGCTGAGCAATCAACATAAATAAAAGCCGCACTCACTACCACTGAATAATGGAATTAAAGAGAAAAGACAGAGAGCTGTCACAAATAAGGAAAAATCAACAGAGGAACACAGGTAATTCCCAGTGTAACAAAAAGGCAACACCTGAAAAATCAAATCTCAGAGCCAAAACAATAGAAATTATCAAAAACTGGGCCCAGAGTATGACAAGGATTAGGAATAGATGGAAAGAGTGAATAAGACTCAAGAAAGACAAGATCCAACACTGATAGAACTTATAACAGAGACTTTGGGCATTAAAAACAAAAAACTTCATCCAGGAAATAAATAACAAGGTGACAAGCACAGAAAGCAGAATCAACCAAGCAGAAGGAAGAATCTCAGAGCTGGGAGACCAAAACATGGTATTAACCCTATCTGTTAAAAACATAGAAAGAAAACTAAGAAAGAAAGAACAAAATCTCTGAGATGTATGATTATTTCAAAGACCAAACTTACACCTGATCAGTATACCAGAAAAAGAAAGGGAAAGGAAGAACACCTTGTAATAAGTATAGGTTATCCAAGAAAACTATGCCCATATCACCAGAGACGTGACCATCCAAACAGGAAAGATTCAGAGAACCCCCTCAAGACATCAAATGCATAGTAATTTGCCTATACAAAGTGGGGTATAAAAGAAAAAAATCCTAAGGACAGTGAAAAAGAAAGGTCAGCCTTCCTGCCAGGGAAGACCAATCAGAATAGCAGTAGACTTATCAGCAGAAACACTACAAGTTAGAAGGGACTGTAGTCAAATTTTCAAAGTCTTCAAAGATAAACAATTTCAAACAAGAATTTTCTACCCAACCAAGCTTAGCTTCATTAGCAATGGAAAAATAAATTATTTCCATGCATCCAATCTCTAAAAGATTATGCTGCTTCAAGACCAGCTTTACAGGAGTTGCTCATGAAGGTACTAACCAGAGAAAAAAAGAAAAAAGAACAATCATGCAATTCCTAAGAATGCAGGAAAATATAGAATCAACACAACACATCCCACTACTGCAAAACTGAAAATACACACTTATAAACACAAAAGTTAAAAGAACACAAAACAGTCTTATAAGAGCCTCATGACGGATTAGATGTACCACTGAAAAGACATAGAATGGCAAGCAGGATAAAGAAATATCACCCAATCTAATGCTGCCTCCAGAAAACACATCTCACTTCAAAGGACACCCATAGACTCAAAGTAAAAGGATGGGAAAGAAACGTTCTTATGAACAGAAAACAAAAGAAGGGAGGAGTTGCGATTTTAATATCAGACAAAACAACCTTCAAGCTATCAAAAATTTAAAAGATACAAAAGAACACTACATAATGATGAATGATTTAATACACCAAAAAGAAATATTCATCCTAAATTTATATGCACCCAACACAGGAGCACCTGGATTTATAAAGCAACTACCAAGTAAACTAAAAAAAGATATTGACTCTAACACTATCATAATTGCAGACTTAAATACACTACTAATAACCCTAAATAGATCATCAAGGAAAACATTCATAAGGAGATCTGGAGCCTTAACTTGATGCTGGACCAAATGGACTTAATAGATACCTACAGAATGCTTCATCCAACAACCACGGAATATACATTCTACTCATCACACATAGAACATACTTCAAGATCAGTTACATCCTTGGCCATAAATCAAGCATTAGCAAATTCCATATGATCAAAATACTACCATGCACCTGCTCAGACCACAGTGGAATAAAAGTAAATATTGCCACCAACAAAATGCCCTGAAAACACACAAAGACAGGGACATTAAACAGCACAATTTTGAGCAATACCCAAGTCAACACAGAAATCAAAACAAAAATTTAAAAATTATTGGAAAGAAATGAAAACAAAGACACATCTTACCAAAGCTTCTGAGATGTTATGAAATCTGTACTAAGAGAGGAATTTATATCCCCTCTATGAACACACATTAACAGAATAGAAAGATAACAAGTCAAAAGCCCAACAAATCACCAAGAGGAACTGGAAAGGCAGGACCACCAAAACCCTAAACTGAGCAGAGGAATCCAGATCACCAGAGTAAAGTCCAAATATAGGACATAGAAGACAAAAATATCATAGAAAAAAAATCAAGGAAACAAAAAGCTGATTCTTTGAAAGGGTAAAAAAGATTGATGAACCCCTACCAGTTTGACCAAGAAAAAGAGACAAAAAGTCAAAATAAGCACAATCATGAATGCAAAAGGTCAAGTCATAACTGACACTGAAGAAATACAAAAGATTATCAGAGATTACTATGCACACATATATAGAAACGGCACACGTATATAGAAACGAATTCGAAAATCTAAACTAAATGGAGGACTTTCTGACATCACACAACCTCCCAAGATTGAAACAAGAGGACATTGGGACCCTAAATAGACCAATAACAACCTGGGAAATTGACTCTATCAGAAGAAAACTACCTATAAAAAAAAGCCCTGGATCAGATGGCTTTCCTACAGAATTCTACAAAACATACAAGAAGGAGCTAATATCAATCCTATGGAAAGTATTTCAGGCAATCAAAAACGACAGAACTCTTCCCAAATCAAATTATGAAGCTAACATTACCCTAATACCCAAACCAGAGAAAGAGCCAGCAAAGAAAGAGAAATACAGGCCAATATCCCTGATGAACATAGATGCAAAATTCTGAACAAGATTCTAGCAAATCAGATCTAACAACACACATATAATTATCTACCATGGTCAAGTAGGCTTTATTTCTATGAATCTGGACTGATGTAATGTCCACAGTACCATAAAAGTAATGGAATACATCAACAGTGGTAAAAACAAAAAACACATAATTATATCATTAGAAGCAGAAAAGGGTTTTGACAAAATCTAGTATCTATTATGGATAAAAATCCTTGAACACTTAGGCATAGAGGGACCATACCTCAAAACAGTAAGAGCCATCTATGTTAAACCCACAGCCCACATATTACTAAATAGAATGAAACTGGAAGCATTTTCCAAGAAAACTGGAACAAGACAGGGCTGCCCACTCTCACCTTTCTGTTCAACAGAGTGTTGGAAGTCCTAGCTATAGCAATCAGAAAAGAGAAGAATATCAGTGGTATCCAAATAGGAAAGGAGGAAGTTAAGCTATCCCTTTTTGATGATGATATGATCCTCTACCTGGAAAACCCAAGAAAATCTTTCAAAACCCTCGTAGCACTGATAAAGGACTTTGGCAAATCTCAGGCTATAAAATCTAGGTGCAAAAGACAGTCACATATTTATACACCCAAAAAAGTCATGCAGAGAACCAAATCAAAAGCATAATCCCATGCAAAATAGCCACAAAAAAATCAAGTACCTTGGCATCATCCAAGCCAGAGAAGTGAAAGACCTTTACAATGAAAACTACAAAACAATTCTCAAAGAAATCAAATAAGACACAAATAAATGAAAATATATTCTATGCTTATGGATCAAAAGAATCAACATTGTTAAGATGTCTGTCATACCCAAGACAACCTACAGATGAAATGCAATACAAATTGAATTACCATCATAATTCTTCTCAGATCTGGAAACAATAATATAGAAATTCATATGGAAACAAAAATGACCATGAATAGCCAAAACAATCCTCAGCAAAAGAAACAAAGCAGGAGATATCATACTTTCAGAGTTTAAACTTTATTGTAAGGCTACAATAATCAAAAGTCTTGTATTGGTACAAGAACAGGCATATATACCAATACAGCAGAATGGAGATTCCAGAAACAAAATCTTAATTTCTCAACCAACTCATCTTCAACAAAGCATCCACCAACAACCACTGGGGAGAAGAAAATCTATACCATAAAAGGTGCTGCAAAAATTTTGCTGACCAAATGCAGAATATGAAACCCTTACCTATCACCATACCCAAAAATCAATCTAAATAAATCAAAGACCTAGATGTGAAACTTCAAATCTTAGAAAATTCAGAAGACACCCTTATGGAACTGGAATAGACAATCAACTCCTGATCAAAACACCAGATATCCATGCCATAAGAGAGACGATAGATAAGTGGAGCTTCTTCAAACTAAAAGACTTCTGGAAAGCAAAAGAAACCATCAAGAAAGTGAGGAGACAGCCCACAAGATGGGAAAAAAATATTTGTCACTGTATATTTGACAGAAACCTAAGAACCAAGATCTACAAGGAGCTCAAATGTGCCAAAAGGTAAAAAAACAAAGTGTCCCTTTTAAAAAATAGGCAAAAGACTTAAAAAGATACTTCTCAAAAGATATATGAGCAGCCAACAGACACATGAATAAATTCTCAGTCTCACTAATCATGAGAGGAGTGCAGATTAAAACTGAATTGAGATAATACCTAACCCCTGTAAGAATGACTATCATTAAAAAAACAAAAAACAACAGATGCTGGCAAGGATGTGGAGAAAAGGGAACACTTCTACACTGTTTGTGGGATTGCAAACTAATTCAACCTCTATGGAAAACAGTGTGGTGATTTCTCAAAAGTAGAAATTGACCTTCCATACAACCCAGCAAGTCCCTTCTGAGTAAATTCCCAACGGAACTAAAATCACTCTCTGAAAAACATATCTGCATGTGCATGTTTACTGCAGCACTATTCTCAATAGCAAAAACATGGAACCAACTGTGCTGCCCATCAAAACTAGACCAGATTTTTTTAAAATGTGGCACATATACAAGATGGAATATTATACAATCGTACAGAAGATCAAAATTGTGGATTTTGCTCCACTTGGATGGATTTGGAGTCTATCATACGAGTGATCTATCACAGAAAAAATAACGGAGAACCACATGTTCTCACTCATAAGGGGACCCTGAATATCTATCATAATCTTACAGAAAAATGATTGGCAGTAGCAGGACATTACCGACAGGGTAGCACATAACATCAATAAGGGATGCTGATCCTAATTCAGGTGAAGTGAGATCCAATGGGAGGCCCAAAACATCACCTGTACCAAAACCACTTATGTACACAATTCTGGCTTGTACCCGACAACTTTAAAATTTTTTCTAAAGTGAACAAAAATTCTGTTCATGATTAAAATAAAAACATTAGGTTAAGGTTGATTAACAATTTGAAATTTTATGAAAAAATTGAAAATATTAGAAGTGACAATTCAGTATTTAAGTCAATTGTAAAAAAAAAAATGTGTGAAATTAATTGGCTCCTAAGTAAAGTTGACCTTAAAATGAAAATTATTAAACCGATAATAGAAAAATTTTATATTTATTACAAATCAATGTTGTACAAGTCACTGCAATTCTCTGAGTCTCCAAACTAAGATATAATTTGGCTAAATTATGATTTAAGATGTACATTATTCATTAAACTATTAAATCACTTCTATAGAATAGTTTTTGCTTCATTTGATCAGCTTCAGTTTTTGTTTTCTTTTTTATTGGTAAAAGGAAAGCTCATATCATTAGAGCTTAAATTACCCTTTGATCATAAGGATCAATAACCACAGTCAAGTTTATTGACCCTCTAATTTCACTGTTGTGACCAGGGCATGAAAAGCACAAAATGGACCGAATAAATCTCAGTTTAACATTTAAAAGGAATATTGCTCTCCTGTGGAAGTATCAATCCCTAAGACCTCCAAAGAAGGAAAGGTCGTGTTTTGGGATCTTATTATGAAAGTATGATAGTGTAATGATAAAATGAGATACTGAACTTTTATTCATTAATTTAATTATTTATGTAATTTAAGTGTGACAGAATACCATATAATAGTCACTAGTTCATAGAACATGCCACCTCTTGTGGTTCAGCTTTTCCACTACACAAACTCCTAAGTTCTAACTGGTTTCATAGCTGAATATTTAGTAGATTATTCTAGTCCTTTATAAGGCCAGCTGCTTTGTATCAACAATCCTATGTCTGATCACTTTTCTTCAGGAAAAGAGGAATTGCTTGACTTCTCATCGCCAGGAGAATTTACTAGCTTCTAATGGCCATCCATTGGAAGAGTTGTTAAGGTATATTTTGTATAAACTAATCTAAATTTCATATTTTGGTGTTTAAAGTGTGACTTGATGATCCTCTATAAAATGAAAACTGACACACCTATGAATTGATTAATTTAACTATCTATTTATTTATATATTTAGTGAATTAGTTAGTTAATTATTTTGAAGTTAGAGTCTCACTCTGTTGCCCAGGCTGCAGTGCTGTGGCACACTCACAGCTGCCCCAGCATCACCTTGCTGTACTCCGAAGCATCCTTCTGCCTCAGCCTTCCAAGTAAACAGAACTACAGGCGCGCACTACCGTGCCCAGCTAATTTTTCTGTTGTTTAATTGTAGAGACAAGGTCTTGCCAATTTTCTCTGACTGGTCGAACCCACGGGCTCAGGCAATCCACCGGCATCGGCCTCCCAAAGTGCTGAGATTACAGGCTGAATCACCGAGCCTGGCCTGAAATTATTTTAATTTGTATGAATATAACTACATGTATAAATTCAATATGACCATAAATATATTCATTTCAGGTGTGCTTGTAATTGTCAATTATTTAGAAAGAGTTAAATTGACTATCAAAAATAAATGTTGGCCGGGCTCGGTGGCTCAGCCTGTAATCTCGAGCCTTGGGGAGGCTGAGGTGAGTGAATTGCCTGAGTCCGCGGGTTCGAGACCCACCTGGGCAACGTGGTGAGACCTCATCTCTACAATAAATCAAAAAATTAGCCGCGTGTGGTAGCACATGCCTGTAGTTCCAGCTACTTGAAAGGCTGAGGCCAAAGGATCGCAGGAGTCCAGCAGGTCGAGGCTGCGGTGGCCGGGAGCGGCCACTGCACTCCAGTCTGGGCGACAGAGTGAGACTCCAAGTCAAAAAAATAAATAAATAAATAATGTTTAAATTAATTGTATAAATCATAATTAGATGAATAGAGACTGTTTCTGTAAATAGCATTTTATTGAAACACAGAAACACCTATTTATTTATATGTTGCCTATGACTGTTCTTATGCTACAACAACATTGTTGAATAGCTGACAGAGATTGTTTGATTCACATAGCCTAATATATATACTAGCAGACTCTTTTGTGACCCTTTGCAGACCCCTGATATAGATTTGTGTCAAAAAAAAACACCATGCAGTAGCTAAAGGGAATAAAAGAGCTCTAAAATTCCTAAGGACCAACAATTATGACATATTATGAGAAAAGAAAAAATTGAAAAGAACATAGTATGCTCTACATACATACACTTACATATTTATATATAATATATAAATGCATAATTTTTTGACTTTCATTTTATACAATGAATCTGCAATAGCCGGGCTCGGTGGCTCAGCCTGTAATCCCGCGCCTTTGGGAGGCTGAGGTGAGTGGATAGCCTGAGCCCGCGGGTTCGAGACCCGCCTGGGCAGCGAGACCTCATCTCTACAGTAAATCAAAAAATCAGCCGGGCGTGGTAGCGCACGCCTGTAATTCCGGCTACTCGGAAGGCTGAGGCGGAAGGATCGCTGGAGCCCAGCAGGTCGAGGTTGCAGTGGCCGGGAGTGGCCACTGCACTCCAGTCTGGGTGACAGAGTGAGACTCCACCTCAAAAAAAAAAAAAAATCTGCAATATGTATATTTAAGGAAGTATGGAACTTTAGAAACCGACTAAATGTACTCTATTTATAAAAAAAAGTAAATGGAAGATAATTAAATCTAAATTTTGATATTAAGATGTGTCAATTTTATTTTGTTGGCTTCTTTTATCTTATTCCAATAAAGTCAGATGATAGACACTTTTGTTTTATATGTCTGTTCTATGAGCAATAAGACTTGCATAGCCCATAAGCATAAATAATTTGTATTTGCATACATAATATTGCTTGCTAATTTTACAGGAATTTTTTTGAAAATTATAATTATCATATTGTTTCTTATATTGTTACAAATACATATCTTCTGGTTGAGCAAAAAGTAACAGTTTTGTATGTACAGCATAGCTACTTTATTCATTGTAAGTATATCTTACATAAGCATGTCTAAAGATACATATTTATTTAATAGTGAATCTTGAATTGTTTTTAGAATCTTTACATTTTACCAAAAGGGAAAAATCTCTTTTTTATTTGTGTATAAATGAAAAGTGTTGCTTAAAAATTATCATCTCTTCCTGTCTTTTTCTAGCATCTGTTTTTCATTATCTCTGTAATTGTGTCTACCTGATTTCTTAAGCCCTTTTTGCACATCCTAGAAGGAAAAAGGCAATCAAGCGTGTGAGTCTGTGTGTGATGTGACTAATAGATGTTAATTTCAAGAAACTTTATAGCAGTAAATAAATTATAACAAATAAAATTATACAATTTTGAGTACATTTTCTATAAATCCTCTTTGCAAAAGTTTTTGTATTTGAATCAATCAAGATGTCCTAAATCTCCTCTTTCAAAGTGTGTTTTCTGAGGTGTTTCTGACAATGAGAGCTAAAATCTTAATATATATATATATTAAGATTGTTATATATATTATATATATAAAAGTATCAGTAATATTTCTTTTTTGTCTCTTCTCGAGTTATAATGAAACTATAGTTAACAAAACAAAACAAAAACCAGAATGCCAGTTATACAGTTAGTCCTCTTTAGACAATTCTTAGACAATAGATAATGATTCTATTTAGACCAGAGATGATGTACACTTTCTTTAATAGATGGAAGGTCTTATCAGACTTGTGGCTAAATAATGAGTAATGTATTCTAAATCATTTTTTTCAAAGAAATAGCTTGTCTTCCAAAGTTTTAAATCTGAATAAAACAGAAAACACTCTCTGTGATGAAAAACAAAAAATTTGTTACTTCACCCTAGTAATTTGAACATTGTAAGATAGAATTAAAAATATAAATAGGTTATTTTACTTCATAATTTTTGTTGACTTGAATGAAATAGATGTGTAGTAATGTTGACAGTTGCACATAAAGTTTATACAGTATGAACAGAGGAAGTTGACTATTTTATATTAAATATTCCTCCCCTCCAAGAAGTTACACCTATGCAATAGATTTAAAACAAAATTAATGCACTGACTGTGTGCAGTTTTTCTCCTTGTAGTAGAGGAAAAAAATGTAATCAGCCCATATACATTTAAAATACTAAAGCTAACCACATTTTCCATGTGGTGATTTTTTTTTTTTATTTTGTGTTATTTTAGTACAAGTCTATTCACAAATTGATTAGAAAAAATGAAGTTGGGTCAAAGAAACAGACACAGGTAAGTCACAACTTTTTAAATTGCACATGGTAGCTTTACAAAAGGTTTATACTACTGACCTTCTTAAGCACATATTTGTAAGTAAAGAAATTCCATAATATAAGCTGAAAGTGGCTGGATTGTACTCATGGAAGGCAATATAATTTCAATACAAGATTTTATTTGGAATCATATCTAAATAATTGCCCAAGTGAGAAAATAAATTCATTTTTTCTGACATTGGCATGCAATATCAATATTTTCAATTTCAATATCACCTCTTAGGCCATAATCAGTTAGTTATAAGCTTGAAATCAGTGCACACTATCTTGTCACTTTAAGTGGCTGCTAAAGGAAAAATGTCTTTTTCTTCTATACAGGCATACTTTGAAGATATTACATGCTGTATTTCAGACAACCACAATAAAACAAATATTGCAATAAAGCAAGCCACACAAATGTATTGTTTTCCCAGTGCATGAAACAGTTATGCATAAAAAATCAGGTAAAATTCTAAATAGAAAACACTTTATATTGATAAAAAGAACAAAAGAAGATAACAATTATCTTAACCTTCTGCAAAACATAACCTCTTTGCTGGTAGAGGGCTTTGCTTCAGTGTAGATGGTTGTTGACTAATCGAGATGGTGGTTGCTGAATGTTGGGGTGAATAGGGCCATTCCTTAAGACAGCAGTGAAGTTGACTGCATGAATTGAAAGATTTCTCTGTAGCATGAGATGCTGTTTTGTCGGAGACCTGCTCCGACCGAGGGAGGGTTGGACCCACACCAGAGAGTCAAGACGGCGAGAAGAGACCACTTGGAGGCAGTTCTTCTGGGATCAGTCTGATCAGGACTGAGTCCAAATTTTATTCGGACTCCTTCCAACTTATATACCATTTTCTATACCCTCCAGCAGTGTGATAATCACTTGCTGGGGGAGTACAAATTCCATGCATATCACACTTTACAAACTATGCATCACAAGACCATCACGAGACTTGCAAGTTCCAAGCAAACAATTACAATTCCATGATGCATGACGTGCTTCACAAAACTTACATTAAAATCACAGGTGCACAATTTCAATACAGATTGTTCAAAGTGTTTTCCATAATGTTCAATAAATCATTCATATTATACTCTTTGTTCTAAACCCTGATTAATACAAAAACTTTCTAAGTTAACCCTAGGTTCAACCCAAGTTCACTGACTCCTAATATTTTTAACGATTAATATTATCAACTTAACACTATACTATAATCTTTAAGTTTACTTAAATGACTTAATTTTTATTTATTCCATCAACCTATTATGATTCAACATAGTGCCCTGTAATTCTATAACAATTAATTCAAAACTTATTCTTGAACTACAAAACCTTACCACGACTTATATGAGTTTCATATATCTAAACTTTAATTTTTTTATAATCTGATGATTGAACTTTAATACTATGCTATATCTTATTAAGGTAATACCTTATCATTAATTCCTTCATAAATCTTATGGTAGTTGTCATACCCTTGAACAAGGAAATGTATGGTTGCCATGACGATGGCCATGGGCTGGAGCAAACAGAGTTTTGGTATTTAACGAAACTAGAAAAAACATTCTGCCTAGCTAGAGGCAGGGCGATAAAACTATTATGGTAATTTAGTTTCTAATCTTAGCTCTAGGGGAGACTGCTTTCGGGAACAAAAGCTGATTAACCAGTCTACCAGGAAATAGAAGTTAAAAAATATCTTAAGAAGAAATACAGCTTAGAAAGACAGAGAAACACAAAATAATTCTGCTGTGCAACTTTCCATCAGGTGTTTTGAGATTTACTTATAAGTTTTACTGCCATGTATGCACACTGGTCACTAATCACACGCCAATATTATAGGTATAACTGATATCCTATGTCAGAGGCAATCTTCCAGATGGGCCTTTACAGGCCTCAGCCATGTAGCTATAGATGTTGGCTCCCAACACTGTTTGATAGCATTTTATTCACAGTAAAACTGCTTTCAAAATTGGAGCCAATCTTCCTAAACTCTGCTGATACTTTATCAACTAAGTTTATGCAATATTCTAAACCCGTTGTTGTCATTTCAACAATGTTTACAGTGTCTTTATGAAGAGTAGATTCCATCTCAAGAAACTATTTTTGTTTCTCTTTTATAAAAAGCAACTCCTTATCCATTTAATTTTTAACATGAGATTACTGCAATTCAGTCATATCTTTGGGCTATATTTCTAATTTTAGTTCTTTTGTTATTTCCTTCACATCTGCAGTTACTTCCTCCACTTAAGTAATTGAGCAATGAGGATTGGAATCAACTTTTTCCAAATTCTTGTTTATGTTGATATTTGAATCTCCCTCCATGGATTATGAATTTTTTTTTTTTAATGGGTTAGAGTCTCACTCTGTTGCCCAGTCTGGAGTGCAGTGGCTGCTCCCAGTCACTGCAGCCTCGACCTGCCAGACTCTGGCGATCCTTCCACCTCAGCCTTCCGAGTAGCCAGAATTATAGGCATGTGCTACCATGTCTGGCTAATTTTTGATTTATTGTAGAGATGAGGTCTTGCGAAGTTGCCCAGGTGGTTCTCGAACCCGCAGGCTCAGGCAATCCACTCACCTCAGCCTTGCAAAGCACGGGATTACAGGCTGAGCCACTGAGCCTGGCATGAATGTTCTTAATGTCATCTAGAATGGTGACTCCTTTCCAGAATGTTTTCAATTTAATTTTCCTGATTTGTCAGAGGAATTATTATCTATGACAGTAGACTTGACGGTTGAAATTACTCCTTGATTCATGAGCAGTAGAATGGATGTTGTATTAGCAGGCATCAAAACAGCATTAATTTCCTTGTACATCTCAATCAGAGCTCTTGAGTGACTAGGTGCATTGTCAATGAGCAGTAATATTTTAATAGAAATATATATATATATTTGTTATAGTCTTTTGCCTGATCAACAAGCTCAACAGTGTTCTGGAAATATTCAGTAAACCATGCTGTAGGTAAAAGTGCTGTAATCAAGGCTTTGTTGTTCCATTTATAAAGCATATGTAGAATATATTTAGCACAATTTTTAAGGGCCTTGGGATTTTCAGAATGGTAAATAAGCATTGGTTTTAACATAAACTTGCCAGCTGCATGAGTTCCCAATAAGAAAGTCAATCTTTGCTCTGAAATTTTGAAATCAGACATTGACTTATCCAGCCACGAAAGCGTTAGACGACATTTTGTTCCAATAGAAGACTATTTGATCTACACTGAACATTTGTTCTTTAGTGTAGCTAGACACCTTCATTAATTATCTTAATTAGATATTCTGGATTACTTGCTGCAAATTCTGCATCAGCACTGGCTGCTTTACTGTATGTCATGGAGAAGGCTTCTTTCCTTAAACTTCATGAACGAACCACTGCTAGCTTTAAACTTCACTTCTGCAGCTTCCTCACCTCTCCCAGTCTTCACACTATTGAAGAGAATCAGGGCCTTACTCTGGATAAGGCTTTGGTTTAAGGGGTTGTTGTGACTGATTTGATCTTCTATGTAGATCACAAGAACTTTCTTCAGAACATCAATATAGTTGTTTCACTTCCTTATCCTTTATGTGTATTCACTAGAACAGCACTCTTAATTTTCTTAAAAAAAAAAAAAACATTTTCTGTGCATTCACAACTTGGCTAAATGTTGGAGCAAGAGGCTTAGCTTTTGTCCTGCATTGGCTTTGTCCTCCTCACTAATCTTGATTCTAGCTTTTGATTTAAAGTGAAATAATGTGACTCTTCCTTTTACTTGAATGCTTAGTGCCCAATGTAAGGTTACTAATTGACCTAATATTGATGTCTCAGGGAATAGGGATGCCCAAGAAGAGCAAAAGATATAAGAGAATGACTGGTCAGTGGAGCAGTCAGAATACACACAATCTTTATTGATTATGGTCACCATTTTATATGGGCAGAATTTGTGTAGCACTAAAACCATTGCAAACCATGTGAGATTGCTTATGCCTATAATCCCAGTGCTTTGGAAAGTTGAGGTGGAAGAGTTGCCTAAGACCAGGAGTTTGAATTTAGCCTGGGCAACAGAACAAGACCCTGTTTCTGCAAAAAAAAATAAAAATAAAAATAAAAAAAATAATAATAATTAATTAGCCAGGAGTGGTGATGCACACCTGTAATTCAGGCTATGTGGTAGGATGAGGGAGGAGGATCACTTGAACTCAAGAGTTAGAGGTTACAGTGAGCTAGATTGTGCCACTGCACTCCTGCCCTGGGTGGCAAGATGAGACCTTATCTCCAAAACAAACAAAAAAACAAAATCCCAATTACAATAGTAGCATCAAAGATCACTAATCACATTTCACCATAGCAGACATAATAATAATAATAATAATAATAATAATAATAATAATAATAATAATGATAAGTAGTTTAAAATATTCTGAGAGTCACCAAAATGTGACACAGACATGAAGTGAGCACATACTGTTGGGAAAACAGCACTGATAGACTCACTTAACTCTCCTCTATGGTATTTTTGCTCTACAATATTCTAAAATATTGCAACTTGGCTTTTCTGATTTCCTAACTTTATTATCCTTCTACATTTTCCTCTCTCTCTCTCTTGCTCTTGCTCTCTCGCTCTCTCTATCTCTCATTCTCTCACTCTATTGCTCTCTCCCCCCCTCCTTCCCTCCCTCCTTCTTGTTCTCTCTCTTTCTCTCTCTCTCTCTCTCCCTCCTGTTTTGTTTTGTTTATTTGCCCCTAATAATACTCAACTTTGTTTCTGCCCAACACTCTATGGGTGCTTCAGCTCCATGGAGTCCCACAGCAAGCTCTGCTTTCAGATGCTATTGAAGTGGGTAGAACCATTCCTCACTCAGTGTTTGGGGTCCCCTGTTTTATGGGCAGGCACCCTTTTACTTCCCTTTGCTCTCCTCTATGATGACATGGATAACACATGTCTTGTACCTAGATGTTTGTTCCAACATGTTCTGTTGGGGAGCAACTACAGATGACTGGTTACCTAGTTCAGTGGTAACATTGTCTTTTAATCTAGATTGTTTACTACTTAATGACTCTGTTTTTATTTTTATTTTTTGTACTCTTTTGATTTTTATTTAAAATTGTGGAGTACAATTCAGGGCTGGGTATACAAATATTCACCATGCAGGTACACTTATGAATGAGGTGTGACCCTATCTTCCCCAGGCAGATATCAACTACTGTCAATCCCACCTCCCCACCCCTCCATCTCCCTCCCTGCAGTTTCTCGCCACTTTCAATCCTTTTCTTATAGCAATATGGTAGTTGTTCAAGGTCCACTTATGAGTGACATGTGATACTCAGCTCTTTGTTTCTGTGAGAGATAACTCAGTGTTAAAAATTCTAATTCCATCTAGGTTGCTGCGAAGTTCATGATGTTGTACTTTATGGCTGCATAATATTCCATTGTGTATATGTACCACAATTTTTTTTCCAGTCCTCTTTTGATGGGCAGTACTGTTGGGTCCATGTTCTTGCTATTGTGAATAGTGATTCAATAAACATACGTGTGGAGGTATCTTTTTTACAGAGTGACCTGAGTTCTTCCGGGTATATTCTCAGGAGGGGGATTGTAGGATCATATGGAAGTTCAATTTTTAGAACTTATAGGAATCGTCACACTGATTTTCACAGAGGCTGAACTAGTTTGCACTCCCACCAACAGTGTAGAAGTGTTCCCTTTTTGCCACATCCTCTCCAGAATCTGTTATTTTTTTGAGTTATTGATGATGGCCATACTAACTAGAGTTAGGTGGTATCTCAATGTAGTTTTAATTTCCATCTCCTTGATGACTAGTGAAGCTGAATATTTTTTCATGTATCTGTTGGCTGCTCATATGTCTTTTTTTGAGAACTGTCTATTCACATCTTTTGCCCACTTTGTAATGGGATTTTTTTTTTCCTTTTCTTTTCTTTTCAGCATGTTTGAGTTCCTTGTAGATCCTGATGTTAGGCCTTGGTCAGACATGGAGTTGGCAAATATTTTTCCCCAGTCTGTGGGATGTCTCCCTGCTCTCTTGATGGTTTCTTTGGTTTTGCAGAAGCTTGTCAGTTTGATGAGATCCCACTTGTCTATCTTATCTCTTATGGCATGGGCACTTCGAGTTTTGATCAGGAATTGGTTGCCAGTTCCAACTTCCATAGGAGTGACTCCTGCATTTTCTAAGATTCTTACAGACAGAGGTTTTACATTTAGGTCTGTGATCCTTCTACAGTTAATTTTTGTTTATGGGGATAGGTAAGGGCCCTATTTCAATCTTCTGCACATGGTCAGCCAGTTTTCCCAGCACCATTTACTGAATAGGTTCTTCTCTCCCCAGTAGTGGGTGATAGAGGCTTTGTCAAAGATGAGTTGGTTGAGAAATTAAGGTTTTGCTTTTGGAATCTTAATTCTATTCCATCGGTCTATATGCCTGTTCTTGTACCAATACCAGGCTGTTTTGATTACTGTAGCCTTATAATATAGTTTAAAGTCTGGGAGTATGATACCTCCTGCTTTGTTTTTTGTTTTTTTGGTTTTTTTGTTTTGTTTTGGTTTTGTTTTGCTGAGGATTGTTTTGGCTATTCTTGGTCATTTATGTTTCCATATGAATTCCTGTATTTTTTTTTCTAGGTCAGAAAAGAATGTTGCTGGTAATTTGATGGGTATTACATTAAATCTGTAGATTGCCCTAGGTAGAATGATTCTTCCAATCCATGGGCATGGAATATTTTTCCACTTGTTTGTGTCATCTTTGATTTCTTTGAGCAGTTTTTTATAGTTTACATTGTAAAGGTCTTTTACATCTCTGGTTAGGAAGATACCAAGGTATTTCTTTTTTTTGTGGCTATTGTAAATGAAATTGTGCTTTTTATTTGAGTTTCTGTTTGTTATTATTGGTGTATAGAAATATGATTGTCCTTTATACAATTATTTTATACCCTGAGACTTTGCCAAAGTCTTTTATCAGTGCAAGGAGGTTTTTGGCAGATTCTCAAGGGTTTTCAACGTATACAATCATGTCATCCAGAAAGGGAGATAGCTTGACTTCCTCTTTTCCTATATGGATACCCCTGATTGCCTTCTCTTGTCTGATTGCTCTAGCAATCCAAGGCTTCCAAGACTATGTTGAACAGGAAGGATGAGAGTGGGCATCCTTGTCTCATTCCAGTTTCAGCGGAAATGGTTCCCATTTTTGTCTGTTTAGGACTATGCTGGCTGTGGGTTTCTCATAGATGACTTTTACTATTTGAGATATGTTCCTCCTATGGCTAAATGTTTGAGGGATTTTATCAAAAAGGGGTGCTGGATTTTATCAAAAGCTTTTCCTGCCAGGCTCGGTGGCTCAGCCTGTAATCCTGTGCTTTGGGAGGCTGAAATGAGTGGATTGCCCAAGCCCGCGGGTCCGAGACCCACCTGGGCAACTTGGCGAGAACTCATCTCTACAATAAATAAAAAATTAGCCAGGTGTGATAGCGCACACCTGTAGTTCCAACTACTTGGAAGGCTGAGGCAGAAGGATCGCCGGAGCCCAGCAGGTAGAGGCTGCGGTGGCCAGGAGCGGCCACTGCACTCCAGTCTGGGTGACAGAGTGAGAGTCTAACTCAAAAAAAAAAAGCTTTTCTACCTTTAATGATAAAATAATGTGGTTTTTGTTTTTACATCTATTGATGTATTTGATTACATTTATGGTCTTATGAATGTTGAACCAGGTTTGCATTCTGGGGATGAAGCCTACTTGGTCGTGATGGATAATTTTTGAGATGTGTTATTGAATCCAGTTTGCTAGGATCTTGTTGAGAATTTTAGCATCTATGTTCATCAAAGTTACTGGCCCATAGTTCTCTTTCTTTGTTGGGTGTTTACCTGAATTGAGTATCAATGTGATGTTAGCTTCATAAAATGATTTGGGATGAGTTCCATCTTTCTCAACCACCTGGAATACTTTCAGTAGGTTTGGTATCAGTTCCTCCTTGTATATTTTGTAGATTTCTGCTGGAAAGCCATCTGATCCAGGACTTTCTTTTGTAGGTAATTGTCTTATGACATAATCAATTCCCTTGCTTGCTTTTGGTCTATTTAGGGTCTTAGTTTCTCCTTGTTTCAACCTAAGGAGGTTGTGGGATGTCAGAAAGTCCTCCATTTCGTTTAGGTTTTCAAGTTTGCTTCCATACAATTGTACATAGTAGTCTCTGATAATCTTTTGTATTTCTTCAGGTTCAGTTGTTACTTTATCTTTTGTGTTTCTGATTGAGTTTATATGGGCTTTCTCTTTTTCTTGGTCAGTCTGGCTAGGGGACCATCTATCTTGTTTATCCTTTCAAAGAACCAACTTTTTGTTTCGTTTATTTTTTTTGTATTATCTTTTTGCCTTCTATGTCCAAGATTTGGGCTGTTATTTTGATTATCTGAATTCTTCTGATGAAGTTAGGGTTTTGGTGGTCTTGCATTTCCAGCTACCTTAGGTGACTCATTAACCTGTTAACTTGTGGTCTTTCCATTTTCTTCATGTGTGTTTGTAAAGATATGAACTCCCCTTTTACTATGGCTTTCATGGCATCCCAAAGGTTTTGGTAAGATGTTTCTTCATTTTCATCTGTTTCTAGGTAACTTTTAATGTTTTTTTTTTTTTTTTTGAGTTGGGGGTCTCACTCTGTCACCCAGACTGGAGTGCAGTGGCTGCTCCCAGCCACCACAGTCTTGACCTGCTGGGCTCTGGAGATCCTTCTGCCTCAGCCTTCCAAGTAGCTGGAACTACAGGCATGCGCTACCACGCCCAGCTAATTTTTGATTGATTGTAGAGATGAGGTCTCACCAAGTTGCCCAGGTGGGTCTCAAACCCGCAGGCTCAGGCAATCCACTCACCTCAGCCTCCCAAAGGCATGGGATTACAGGCTGAACCACCAAGCCCAGCTTAATCTCTGTTTTGATTCCATCGTTGACCCTGGAGTTGCTTAGCATTGTACTATTTAGTGTCCATGACTTTATGGGTTTTGGGAGAAATTTGTTGATGGTGATATCTATTTTTATTCCACTGTAGTTTGAGAAGGTGCATGGCAAGATTTCAGACTTATGAAATTTGTTTATATTTTATTTATGGCCAATGATGTGGTCGATCTTGGAGTATGTTCCGTGTGGTGATGAGTAGAATGCATATTCTGTGGTCATTGAGTGGAGTGTTCTGTAGGTATCAATTAAGTCCATTTGTTCAAGAGTCTCATTAAGGTTCTGGGTCTCCTTGCTTATTTTTTGTCTTGATGATCTGTCTAGCATTGTGAGTGGGGTATTAAAGTCCCCAGGTATGATAGTGTTAGAGTCAATCTCTTTTCTAAGTTTGCCTAGAAGCTGCTTTACAGACCTTGGTGCTCCTATGTTGGGTACATATAAGTTTAAGATAGATATTTCTTGTTGATAGTTTGAATCTTTTATCATTATATTGCGACCTTCATCTTTTTTAAGTTTTGATAACTTAAGGGTATTTGTCTGAGATTAAGATTGCAACTCCAGCTTTCTTTTGTGTTCCATTCACCTGAAATTTTGTTTCCCATCCTCTTACTTTGAGTCTGTGAATGTCCTTTCTGGTGAGATGACTCACTTGGAGACAATATATTGTTTCCTCATGATATTTTATCCATTTTACCATTCTATGTCTTTTCAGTTGTGCATTTAGTCCATTCACATTCAGGCTAATTAGTGAAATGTGAGGGTTTATCTTTGTCATGTGATCCTTATAGAGTTGTTGTTTTACTTGTTTGTTGTCTTTCTTTTGTTTTTTGGGTTGGTTTTTGTGTATTTTCAATCTTCTTCCTGTACTCTTGTGAATAACATTGTTGTTCTTTTTCCCTTTACTTCTGTGTTTAATACTTTCTTAAGAGTTTCTTGTGGGGTCATCTGGAGGCAGCGTAAGTTCTTAGGGATTGGATGTCTGAGAAAGACTGTTTGGCTGGGTAGGTTTATTTGGGTGGGTTCCCGGGTACAAGCCAAAGGTCATTCCAAATACTATATGTGGAATTTGTTTGAAGGGTAAGGAGTCCAACAAGAAAGGAAAGGCTGAATCCCTTATACACTGCTCCCAATGTGACAATAGCGGCCATCCTTCTTGTCTGGATGGGACCATGGAGCTTGTTTCTATGATTAAGACCTACCCACGGCAGTGTATGGAATGTAAAATGTGCATTATATGTGGACAACCCCACCATGAAGAAGAAATGATGTTCTGTGATGTGTGTGACAGAGGTTATCATACTTTTTGTGTGGACTTTGGTGCTATCCCATCAGGTTGCTGGATTTGTGATTGTTGTCAGTGAGCTCCCCCAACACCCAGGAAAGTGAGCAGAAGGGGGAAAAATAGCAAAGAGTGATAAAATAGTTTTTTGACCCTATATGTATTTAAGTGGAATATTTGGTGCCAATTTGTTTACATTTTCCTTTTTATGTCAATAAAAGATTTTTGAAATTAACGGTGAATTTAAAAAAAAAGGTTATTCTTGGTTGAAACCATTCTTTGAGAACTTTGAATATTGGGCTCCAAGCTCTCCTAGCCTGAAGTGGTTCTGTAAGTAAATCTGCTGCTATTCTGATTGGTTTTCCCTCATAGGTAGTCTGACCTTTTTCTTTTGCTGCTTTTAGGATTTTTTCTGTTATATATACTTTATTTGGGCAAATTATTATGTGCTTAGGAGTTGGACTTCTCATTTGTTGCCTTGCATGGGTTCTTTGAATCTCTTGTGTTTGAATTTTCACATCACTGATGAGGTGAGGGAAGTTTTCTTGTATGATTTTATGGAATGTTTGCGCCAGGGTGGTCTCTGTCTCTGTTTCTACCCCAGGAAGTCCAATTACTCTTAGGTTCATTCTCTTGAAGTAATCACTCATCTCTTGAAGGTTTTATTCTGTCTTTTTAAGCTTCTTTTTCTATGTTTTTGACAGTTTAGTTTAGTTCTATATTTTGATCTTCAAGTTCTGAGACTCTGTCTTCTGCTTGGCTAATTCTGCTTTGCATTCTTATTCATTAGTTATTTATTTCAATCACAGTATTCTTTGCTGTTGTTATCTCAGTTATCAACTCCTTCCTATTTTCCTCTTGTCTTTCCTCAATTCTTTTTATTCTCTCTATTAATGTTTTGATGTCTGGTTTTGTAGTGTGTGACCAGTCATTCTGGGGGCTCTTTATTGTTTGCGTTCTGAAGTCTGTTTTCTCAATATCTGATCTCCCATGAGTCTGTGTGAGACTTATATTCTTCTTTTGGTTTTTCTTCATTGGTGTAGATTTTCCTCCTCATTTTTTCCTTTTTCCCCCATCTTCTTTAAATCTGTTGTTTCCTTTTTCCCCCATCTTCTTTAAATCTTCTTTAAATCTGTTGTTCAGGGTTGATGGGGTTGCTTTTACTTCTGTTTACTTTTCCTTGTGTGAATCCTCTGGCTTTGTTCAATTCTGAAGCTGGACTGTAGGTTGGGGGCTATATCTTTCACAGTTTTGAGATTTAATTGAGGGGGGAGCTGTGTTTCAAAATCTATCTGCAGATCCCACTATCCACCGACAGGTGTATGGATACCCTGGAACTTGCTTCCCTCTGCCTTGTAATCTTTCCATGATGTGGGGGTATAGGTTTACTCCCTGAAAGTAAAATGAGGTTAAAAAAAAAAAAAAAGAAATGTAACAGAGAGGGGGAAAGCAGAAGGTGGACAGAGAAGAGTAAGAGGGAAAACAGACAAAGGTACAACTAACTAATAAAAGTAGACATGAAGACAGATAATAATAAGAGAAAGAAAACAAAAATAAACAAAAAACACGGACAACAACAAAAAACTAGAACATACAATCATACAGACACACAAGCACATCAGCCTCCTATGATGCACTATTCCCCTACACAAACATGAGGTCTTAGATCCCAAGTTGGAGACTGAGCAGAGCTTGGTGGAGGTGGGTGGGGCAATGCAAGTCTCTTCCTGGTTACAGGGTTCCAGATGATCTCTGGTTCTACTGCAGCCAGGTCCAGCTGGAGGAAACAGAGTGCAAAACAGAGGGGCACTGGAGATTGGCATTTCACAGTGCAGCTTGGGCCTCTTTTAGGTCTCTGCCTGGTCTCAGAGCTCAGCTATTTGCTGGTTACACTGTGGCCAAGGGCGAGTTGGAGGTGGCAGAGTGCAAGACTGCTGAGCGTTGCTGGTCAGTGTAGTGCAGGGCAACTGAGGATGGGGCGGTGCAGCCAACAAGGGAGCATGGAGTTCCAACTGGAGGGAGCCGCAGGCCTCGCTGGGCAGTGGCGTCGTGGAGGTGGGGCGGAGTCTTGCAGCCAGGGTGGGAGCCCAGAGCTCTGTGGGGCAGGAGCTGAGGTTCTCCATGGATGGTGGCAGTGACTTGGGGCAGGGTGAGGTGCTGCAGCCTGGGAGGGAGCCCAAAGCTCTGCAGGGTGAGAGCCGAGGGCCTCTGAGGATGGTGGCTGCTTGGGATGGGTGGGTCACTGCAGCCAGGGTGGGAACCCAGAGCTCCGATAGGTAGGAGCTGAGGGCCTCCACAGGTGGTGGCAGCTTGGGGCCAGGTGGGGTGCTGCAGCCAGGGAGGGAGCCCAGGGATCCACGGAGCTGGGAACCAAGGACCTTCGTGGGCAGCAGCAGCTTGGTGTGGGGCAGTGCAGTGCAGCCAGGGAGGGAGCTTGGATCTCCATGGGGTGGGAGTCAAGGGCCTCTGCAGGAAGTGGCAGCTTGGTGCCAGGTGGCGTGGTGTAGCCAGGAAGGGAGCCCGGCTCTCCGCGCAACTTGGCAGCCAAGCAGTGCATGGGACTGAGGGCCTCCAGGCCTCTGACCAGCGCAGCTGTCAGTGGGGGAAAGCAAGAGTCTTTATGGAAACTCACTTTTGCAGAGATTCTCACAGTCCTACCTGTGCCATCACCATCTCGCCAGAAGTCCTAATCTCTCTGTTTTTAGCAGGATTTGAAGAAAGTAAAAATTGTGCTGAAGCTATTGCCACCACTTTCCTGAAACTATTTTATTAGGTCTAAAAAAATAACATTATTCATAGGATTGTTTTTTCATTAAGGTATTAACTAGATCATTTTTGGTTTTTAATCAGATAATTTTTTAAAAATCTGTTTTAAAAAATATTAACATTTTCATATATCTGTCTATATAAATATGTATTCAACTATTTATTTCTTGATATATTGGTGTTTTTAACAGAAGACTTGCTTCCCATATTTTTAATTGATTACAGATCTATTCAGATTATGGAATATTTATTCTAGAATTTATTTTTAATGATAATATAGAAGATAATATCTACTTTATAATTTTAAATTTCATTCATATTGCAGCAGGTTTTTTTTTTTACATTGTGCACAATGAATGATTTTTGTCAAGATTTAATTGTCTTATTCCTTCACAAAGAATAAATCTTAAATCAAAATTTGTCATTATAGATTTGTTTGCTGCAGCTGCTGTTTTCTATTCCATTAATTTCTTCTTTTGCCTCATACCATCAACATGTCACATATTATTTCAATTTATCTTTAGTTTTTAAAATATTTTTGTTATACATACATAATTTTTTTTACATTATTCATGTTTTTTTTATTTTCTAGAGCATTTTAAGACTTCTAAGACATCAATTCTAAAAAAAATGAATTGACTGTACTTTTGTTTGCTAACATTGGTAAACAAAACATAAATAAAACTAGAATTTTTTATGACTGCATATTTTTAAGATCATGGGGTTCATGTGATATCAAGGTCAGTAAATACATTCTAAATAATAATTATGCAACATTCTGGTAACATATTCTGGTAAGAAGAAGATATGATGTTAAAATACTGCTTATATATAAGAAGCACTGACAGTGGTCAAAAATAATTCACATTCTAACATGTGGCATTCATGGAATGCCAAGCAAGTAGATGACTTTATTTTCCCTTTTCAGTTGCCTCTATGAAGTGATGAGCTTACAGTACATTCACAATTATTCTCCTGTGAAATTGACACTGCTCATCTTAAATGCTGCTTAAAAATATCTATCAAAGCTTGCATAAATTACAGAGTCCTACTGTTTGAAGATATGAAATTAGAACTCAGGAATTCCTCAAATTTAATTTTAAACTCAATGCTCCCAGATGCACATCTTTCTGAACAGTCCATTAATCAGAAAAGCTAAAAACTATTCATCATAGTTCAGTGTAACAATTCTTTCATATGTTCCTATCTTTGTTAGGCTATATATTTTGAAAATTGCTTACTCTTGGGCATTTTCTCCATTTGAAGATAAAATATCATGCCATCAACCTAAAATCTCTTCTATAATGATCTGAAAATACACTTTTCATTTTTTAAAACATTCTGGCAAGCTGACAAGATAAAATATTCAGACTGTGAATTATCACTGGCTTGAAAGATTTCATTATTAAAACATGCTTTCATCATTAGAAAATTCATTCAGATACATATAAAATAAAATAACATTTTTCCATAATAGAAGACTAATAATATGGTAAAGATCGCATGTGAGCCTTTTAATTGCTATGATCTTTTAGTCTTCAAAAGTAGTATAGGGAAAACAGAAATCACTAGGTAATCAGAAGGGCAAAAACTAATATTTCACTGACTATATAACTTGCATCATACTAAGAAAGAAGTTTTTGTTGTATATCTTCTCTAACCTCCAATTATGTCTGTTATCTCCCTTACCTTAACAATCTGAAGTCCAGTGAAACAAAAGAAGGGGAGGACTAATGGTTCAAGACCTTACTTTGTATCTTGAAACAGCATTTTTGATAAAATACAAGTCTTGATTCTTCAAAATGTATGTGATCGTTGTCTTTACACCACCAGTTTCTTCCTATCTGTCAGGAGCATCTGATTACCAAAACCTCAATTCATTGCCATAACTGCAAGGGAGCCTTGGTAACCAGTCTTCAGCTTGTAAAATAAAATTAAATATTTACTTCAAATACAGTGAATTACTGAAGAATAGAGAGACAGTTTGGATTCCATACAGACACCAAGCATATCAATAAGAAACCAATATGTTTCTATTTTATGTCCGGTTATGTTTGCAAGGTGTACACAGCTGTCATATTATAGATGTTCTTTATATAAACATTTGACTCAAAGAACAGTTTTGCTTATTTTTTGTTTGTTTTTAATGTTCCATATGAAAATGGAGGTAGGCTTATGTGGCATAATTCTTATCATATTTTTATCATGGAACACATAATAAATAAAAATAATGGTATGGTACATTAAGGTGGTCTGGTGATAATTGCTGCTCCAGATTCAGTCCAGATGTCAAAATGACTGAAGATAATCAACAACTTGACTCATCTGTCACCTAATCGCAGCATCTCATTTGGGAAACTTTATTTGCTTTAGGTGAATCACTTATTCATTAGGACTTTCTTTTCTTCATTTATAAAAAGAGATTAAAATACATAAGTATGTCTATAGCTTAAGAAAATTAATGTTAATATTAAAATAAGTAGTTGCTGATTCAAAATAATTAAGACCATTATAAACACAAAATGTAATATTCTGATATTAATGTTACTGTTAAAGTAACATTATGAAGTATAACTTCTAGTAAGATTACCTGGGTTAGTCTTAAAAATAGACATAAATGAAAATGTATTATTTTATTACTTTTAAATAACATTTTATTTCAGAATAGATACTCTGAAACATTGTGAAGATAGTTCAAAGAGTATCCACATATCCCAGATAAAGTGTTTCCTATTGTTAACATCTCACATTAGTATGGTATATTTGTAATAATTAATGAACCAATAGTTGTGCATTATTTTAAACAAATCCCCTTAACTTGTCTAGATGTCCTTAGTTTTTGATTAGTATACTTTTTCATTTCCTCTCTCATTCAAGTTACCACATCATATTTAGTGATCATGATTCCTTAGGTTCTTCTTGTCAGAGTTAGTGTGTATTGCCTATTCTTAACTGTATGATTTCTCATAAAAATAAGCAGCATTTTTAATAAATGAAATTTTAATGGCATAAATTATATTTTACTATACATACTATTTTTACATTAATCATAGATAATTTTAACATTTCTTTGTGTTATTACTTTTGTTGTGTTCATATACAATTTTACTTATCCATTTCCTTTGTGATGAATTAATACATAGTATTCAATTCCTTGTTACTGCCAAAAAAATAAATAAATAAAAGTCAAGAAACAACAAATAACAAACAACATTGTTTATATCACATTACGGACATCTGTGATAATTGATCTGAAACATATGCAAAAGAATAAAATTTCAGAGTTATAAACATCCCTTCTACTTTCATTGACTAATGTCTTCCAGGTTGCTATCTAGAATGAATTTTCTGTAGCACTTTTTATATTACAGGTGACAGTTGACATTATCTAATGTCAAATTAGGAAAATTTCCTTTTATCCAAAAAATTGACCAAATATTAAAAAATAATGGAACACACTTTATATTTTTTTCTCTTGTAGGTCAATAGTAGAGTTAATTATACTGATTTTTAAAAATAATTGCACCATCTTTGCATTCCCTGATAACAAAATTCTAAAATGACACCCCTGATTCCCATGCTCTGTGAACATGCTCTTTATACTTTACTCAGTGAGTAGGATATGATACACTAAGATAGATAGGTTTTACTTTTGTGATAAGGTACATTACACTCAAGGAAGGAGATTTTGATGTAATTAAATTTACTAATTGGTTTACCTTAAATTAGGAAATTGTTATGATAGTATTTGACTTAATCAGTTAGGACAGATTAGCTTTGGCTGACTTGACTAAATTATCTGGAAGATTTTTAAAGTGGACTTAGGAAAGAGAATCAATCTCCACTGTGGACAGAAGTTTCCCTCTGTGCCTGTGTGGTTTCCAACTGCTCTTGTTTTTCTCTTCAGATTTGCTTAACTGCCTCCCCTTCATTGTGTAAGTCAGTTTCTTGTTATAAATAATATATGAATATGTTAAATAAATCAATATTAGCTGATTATATAAGTTCTTAAAGTAACCCAAATTTTAGTAACTTGTTGAATATATACTTATTTTCAAGGATATTAATATGAGTAATTCACTGGTATAGTATTTTCAAAAATGAATGTTTACTTGCCCTTAGTTTCCTGTTTTATCGTTTGCATTCAATTTTCTACTGGATGAATCAATAATCATTTTAAGCAATTTTTTTCCTATTTGTGTTGCTTTAGTTATAATTTCAAAATCTTAAATTCTTGCATAACTAAATTAAAGTTATTTCATTATTTTAAATAAAAACAAACAATTTTGAATTTTTTTCACTTTCTTTTGAAATGAGCTACATCAGTTAGTAAAATCAGATTGCTAGCAAAATAATAGTATTAACCAGCTAACTCCGTTTTCCTTAAAACTTCCATCTTAGTCACCTGCCTGACCTAAGAATCAATGCCTACATGTGTTTTCAGTAATGTTCCCACGACCACAGACCCCCAGCTTTGTCTCCTTTGGGCAAGTTGTGCTGACCGATCCTGGTGACTGTTACAAAACTCCTTAGCCATAAGTTTCATGTAATTTTATGCTTTGTTAACTGAAATCAAGTGTTATGTTTTGCAAAACCCCATTGTTACGTTTTCATATTTTGTTCTTGTATTTTGTTAGTGACCTAACCAAGGTAACTGCGTTGTATAATGATTCTTCCACCTTGTCTCTATTTAACTACCTAAAACTGTATCTTAATGGTAGAACTCCAGGGACTTTCTGGGTACTGGCTATACTTAGGACATGAAATTAATCAACACTCCCTAACAATCAAAAGTTCACATTTTGGTTGCCAAGTTGTTAATAATAATTACTATGGTCATTAAGTTACTATGTAGCCAACACTGCAAGTTTTATCTATAAAAACTTGTTACAAACTTCACTAGTTTGTCAAGAGTTTTTCCTGGTGTTTGGCTGCTCTTGACCCATGCGTTAATAAAAAGCTCTAATTAATTAGAGTCAGCTTGCTGGCATGACTTCTCACTTACTTGGTCATAACACTTTAACATATTTTTATTCTATGTAAGACCAATCATATCCCATTATGGAAAATGAAAGAACTTGGGCAATGTGACTTATTTTAATATTTACAGACGATTATATTTTCCGTCAGTCAAGTCACATAAGAGTACATCAAGATGATAGTTGAAGATAGCCAAATGAAACTAGTTTGAAGTGCTTTCTTAAACATTGTGGTCAAGTTTTAAAATAACTATGCTACATATCTCTTCCCTGTTTTCTTTTCAGTGTTACATTTCAAACAATTGTAAGGTTTCAGACAAGAATACACCCACACAGAGTGGTACAGAAGAAGAGTGATAGTGCATAAGATTTCTAGACTTTTACACTAAATGGTTATATATTATAGAGAGTGATTAAATTTATTTTATTTTGTTTATATTCTCTATTATGCTCCTGTATTCCATGCATGATACTTAAAGCTTTTAAACTCTTTTATATACCTAAACTCAAAGATGCATTTTTCACAGATCCTTGTAAAAGATATCAAGTTTTATTATTGAATGCCAATAGTTCATTTATTTGACTTTTCTTTTCTTCCTTTTAGTGTTAAGTTGATTGATACTTCCCAGGTATAAGAATAAACCCTGGAAACTATATGCTGCTTATATTTCATTTATTACTTCACCACTAACTCACTGGTGACCTATTGCAAATAATCTGTGAATTGGAATATTATTAGCCCTTTCATTTCATGAAGCCAATTAAAATAAAATATTTCAATGTATGCAAAGTGCTTATTATATTTCTCAATCCACAGAACAACCTTAATATACATTGTGTAGTTTGGGGAGTTTAATAGTAAAACTATTTTATTTTTTATGTTTAGTTGTAATGTCACCTTCATTGTTTCCAAAATATATTCCCTCTTTAATTGATACACATGTAACAGAAAATAGTAGATTTTTATATCATCTCTCATAAATAATTTGTATTCACTTGGCTCTTAGTTTAGTGGTTGTTAAAAAAGTCCATCATGAAAAAAATGAAGCTTTATTTGCAATACCCCTTTGCATATTTGTTAGAGACTAATAAAAATGTGCTTAGTTTATTAAATGTTTTTAGTTCTTTCATTTTGAATCTTTGCAGAGAGTGTGCTGGGAAATAATTTAGGAAATCATAGGTAGGGATAAAGAGATGTATGAAAAAATTGTTGGTACATATTCCATAGTATACTTATTTTCCAGGTATAGTTTTCATTATTTCCTTTTAAACATGTTTTGTTCTTTTAAACTATATCTTCTCTAGAAAAGCATAAAATTATTAGTTCTCTGTGTTCAGAAGCTTACTTAATGTGCTCTGTACTCCCATATAGCCTCATCCTAAGCTATTTATGGTATCACCAGTAGACGAATTTTAGATGTCAGTTAATGGTGCAAGATGGATCACAGTATTGCTTTTATTGGAAAATGGAAATAACTTAAGAAAATGAAAAGCTAAATATATACAATCTATTTAGGATAGGTGAATAACTTCTTAAACTTTGTTCATATGTTAAAGACTGTAGCAATTTCATATTCAGTAAATACTTCATTGTGAACTTCCAGCATGTGCTCACATTTGTTCTTGCCTAAGTGTTATCCTACATTTTCTATCTCTACTCATTTTCATGTTTTGACTAGAAATATTTTTGGAAACCACTCTGGTATATAATTTTTAAAACATAAACTTGGAACTTGTTTATAATTATGAATGAATAACTGGGAGCTAGCTTAGCATTAGTCAATAAAGTCTCAGCTATAAATGAACACCCTGAATCTTCAAAATCAGATCCATCTCTGGGTCACAGTTAGTTGTGCTAGAAATTAAACAAATGATACTAAGTAGAATATTAAACATATGATAATAAGTTTGGGAATTTTTTTCCTTAGTTTTGGTATATGTAAATATTAAACAGACCAATTAAAACATAACTTAAATATAACTCTACAATTCCCACTTTCAGAGAAACTCATCATTTCGACTGGCAATTTACATTGCCATAAGTAAATAATCACTGTCACTTAAATCATACTGTAAATTCAGAGTATATATAAAATAAATGGGAAGGAGGTTAATACTTCAGAGTACTTATGTGATAAATGTTCTACAAGAAATTATTATTACAGTCATTCCGAGATGTAGTCATCATTTCTGATTTCATAGATGAGGTAACAAAGACTCAAAGATACAGTTTTATAAATGTGAGTATTGATTTGAACCCTGTTACATATGACTTCAAGGCCTATAGGCCTTTCTGGCATGCTACACTGGGTTCTCAAATGAGGTTATTCAAAGTCAAAAGTATGCAGTTGTGAATATGTATTCTTTGTATAATATATATTCTTCCTATTACAAATATTCATTCTAAACTCCCTTTATTGATATGTATTTCACATATAATAAAATGTACCTGTCTTTGGACTAGTCTATTTGTTTTTTATAATTTAGACAAATGTATACACTCAGATAACTACCATCATAATTAAGTTATAGAATACTTTTATTATTCCAAAATGAATTTTTCTCTCCTTTCTAAGTCAATTCTCCCCCCTCATAACTCATGGCCTGTTTTCTGTTATGTTAATTCATACTATAGCATTGTGTTTACATAGTTTATACAGCATGTATAATTTGTGTTCCGTATCTGATTTAAAAAATAGGATAATATGATCCATAATCAGAAAAACAAACAACAACTTCAAATAGACCCAAAAACAACACAGGTGACAGAATTTTGGAACAAGTGAATAAGAATTTTTACTGTACAAGGATTTATAGTGCATCTTACTGCTTATAATTATGCTACAATTTCCCATACCTAGATCTTGAAACTAGTCAATGCTGCAAAAACTGCTGATCTTAGACTATTTTCTAATCTTTTGTTTAAAATAAGATAATGAGCTATAATTGCTTTTAAATGTAAATATATTGCAATATGCAATCAGTTACAACGTTTATATATTTACAACTTTACTTTATGAAGAATTAGTGTGTTTTCTTTCTAATTTATATATGCTGCCCACAAGAAAATAACTTTATCACTACTTTAAAAATTTTTATTTATGTCACTATTTCAGGGGATGAAGGTGTTATATTAAATATATAATTTGAAAGTTATAGATTATTAAATAAATTTACACTTAAATTAGTATTTCTTTTTATTCTAGAATTCATGTAGTCTATTTCTTTCACATAAATAATAATTCCTCTTTCAAAGAATTGATTGGGGTTCTCTTCACTTTTAAAATTTTTTCTGAGATTAATTTTTACTTCAGTAATAAAGTTGTCAATCTAATGTCCCATGTTCTTAAAATGTACTGCATTATTGTTTTGGTCTAAAATGAAATATCTGTCAAACAAATATGCATTTTAAATTTTATTGAAATAGCTCTCTTCAAATTAAACACGAATCCAACTTAAATAATTTCCATTGGTCTATACATACAGGTAACAAGTATATTTGTATATTTGCATATGCCAATATGTTTTATAACTTATTTCAATATTTACTCTCTGCACATGAACTGTGAATTTGCTTATTTTCTTTACTTTTCAATAGCATTGCAAACTCTACTCTTGCAATTCTATCCTTTGGATATTGTAGACCTCATTTTACTCTTCTGTGTTTACTTATGGTTATTTAATAAAACACACGTAATAAAATTCCATTTTTTATATTGCTGCTCTCACTGAAATGGAAATATAGTACTTATTACTGGACAATTCATAGGTTATTTAAAATATGATTTAAATATTATTCCATAAATATGCTCTTAGAGAATATATAACAAGCAGTGAAAGTCCTTGGACTATTTGTGATAATCTCCTCAAACTACTCTCCAAACCATACTTTCTGTAGTTTAGCTTAAGATCATCTTTATTAAAATCATTGTGTTCAAATTCAGGGTAGTATTTGACAGAATATTTTGACCATAGCTCTAATAATATAACCTGTTCTAACATATTTTGCATTGGGTAGAAGAAGCTATCAAAGACATGGTGAGTCATGTATTTTGTCAGGATGTTCTTTCCTACATTTCAGTTAAAGTATTCACACGTGCAACAAAATCTCCTCTAAATCCTGATGTAAAGGTCTTTGGAAATATATTCCTACATTATCATAAAACAAATTAGTAACAAGACTGCATCACATGGTGATATTGTTTTCCCATCAAACTGTTTATTGTCCTTTCAGTCCACAAAACTTTACTGCTTTTTCCCAGGAGAAAGTCGTCAGCAAAGTAGGGACACTTCAGAGCACAGAATAGAAAAATTATAAAACTGTCATAGATGTCAGAATATATTGCAATCAGCAGCAGAATAGCATTGCCTGGAAAACAGCCATTTCATCTACGGAGTTCTTTATGGTCTGGTAAATTGCATTACATTTAAACAAAATAGAAATGACATTCCTACACAAAATAGTTTAATCACTTAGAACATGGTTAATTTTTCTGACATATCCTATTTCTTCATTTTGTGAAATGTATTTTTTATTTGCTTTGAATTCACGTGAATGTATGGAAACAAACTTCATTTTACCAAAGGAAGTGTGAATATAACAAAAAATAAAGGAGAAAAAAGATCCTCCTACAAAATATACAGGCTTTTACAAAGAAACCATAATAGCTTTCAAATATTAAATGTAAATTTTGATAATCATATGTGTGTTGATAGAGGATTGAAAAAAGGAAAGATAAAAAGAAAATATGGAGGATAAGAAATATAAAAATAGCAACAGTAATAAGTAAAATATTTGATAAAACTTTGTTTTGTTAATTTTAAAGTCTTGTATCCTGAATAGGGACCATTTTGAATAGAAACCAAAGATATTGAACATAGTGTTCTTGTTAGCATGATTCTTCTTTCTTCATTTACTTATTAGATTCTTCTTTGTTCTATTTTTTTACTTATATCCGCATTTCAAGGCATTGGACTCATCTGGTCTTGTTATTAAGAAATGCTGGATTCAGGATTTTATTATTTGATTACTGAGTGTTTTGCACACTCCGAAACAAATTAGTATTCCAGCTTTGCTGCTTACTGCTAGACACTGAACACAGATAGAACACATTATGCATTAGACCAGTTAAGAGGTTTTAAATTAGATTTGTGACTTGAAAGTTTGAATAAGAAAACTAATAGAACACAAAATGAAGCAGAGGGAAAATTAGATTAATTATCTACATCATTCAGTGTGAACAGTTGCTGATGTACTGTGTTGTCGAGTGGTATTTTGGTATTAAAACATGCCTTAATGTAGCCTACTTTATGTTGGTATAATTGTTGTGAAAACACATATTTACAGATCATAATATCTTGGAGTATTTTTTGAATAAAAGTATATTTAATAGGTCATTCATATTCTCTCTCTCACTCTAGCTCTCACTCTCTTTCTCGCCCTCTAATTAGTAATGTTTGCATTTGTAACTAACTCAAATATTTATCCTGAGTATTTTTCTTCATTAAAATAACTTATCTAACTTCTAACTTATTAGTACAAAATACTGTATACTACATACAAATCATGTATTTTTTTTAGCCATTTTTAATTCCTAAACCCCTCTAAAAAAAATTCTTCTCTTACCCAGAGAAAATATGAAAGAATAATGGCACCTGCAGAATTACACATTTCAGTGCAACAACAAAGGTCAGATCCTCTGTATCTATTTAGAAGTTCTTCCTCTTGTGTTAGATTATCCACAAAAATTGAACAGTCTTTCTGTAAATATGATTCAATTCAGATACCTTCAATGCTATGTCACAAAAGCACATGTGCATGTGTTTGTATGTATTTTTGTAAGTATGTGTATGTCCTTTGTTCCTGTTCTGTCTTCTTTAATGGCAGTGACATTGATATTTAATTGAAATAATTCCTGCTGGTACATAAAACATGCCTGGATAAACATCCACCTGTTCCTCATAAACGGCATCAAGTGCTCATTCTATGTGACAAGCTATATTTTAATTTTAAATATTCATTTTTTAATACTCTAAATCTCAATAGGGTAAGATTGCCATAATGCCCTGTGGTTGGTAAAATCGTAGGGGAACCAGGAAAGAAGGCTTGCAATTTTCACTTGCTAATAAATGAAGCATGACAATTATTATTAAAGTAATTAAACACAAACATAAGGTAGTTTCTAGTTAATATTTTATTTAGAATTTTATGGATTAATTATATCAAGTCAGAATTAGGAACAACCTGCTACTAATCCCTCTAGAAAACAACTAAGGAAATTATAAATTATCTCTCACTCTTTCTGAATATATTTGTTTTTATATACTTTAAATATCTTGAATAACTATATCCTATTTAAAATTTTCAACTGATTAAGAATAAAATGATAAAACCTTGTTTATCAATAAAACCTTGTTTACTAAAGAAAGCGAGGTAGAAAATATGAATGACAGATTCTTTTAGGTAGAAGTACAGTATACATGGATAATGTAACATGATTATTAGATAATTAAGTCAAACTAACACAAAGTAAAATTTTAGCCGATATCAAACTTTACTTCTAATTTTAAGTAATGACTAGAGACCATATACCAGAGTAGAGAACAAGGTCTGAGAATTCATTGTCTCCCGAGGTCTTTTCCCGTCTAATTCAGATCCACTCAAGCCAAGATTAACATATTCAAAATCTAAGTTTTATATGTCTTTACTTAAATAAAGAAGTCAGTCTTGAAACATCTCCACTTTTTACTCACATGCTTACATTGCTATGTCATATTTTTCACAAGAATGCCTTAAAATTTTATGATTCCAGGTTTATCTGCAATAAAAAATTCTGTACAATGTAAGTACATTCTGGTAAAAAAATTTAAATATGTATACCAAAAAAAAAAAGACCTTCCCAAGCAGCATGTGGTTATTCTAAATAATAATAATAATAATTTCAAAAACATTATTTTTATTTATTGTCAATATGTGCAATTCAGTTTGTGCAGAGTTCAACAACAATAGATACAGTAATGAGAACATATATTACTATTATTTTAGATAAGGAATACATGAACAGGAAGAAATGTGCCATTATTGCACAAATCAGATGTGGACACAGCCTCAGTTGGAGGTAAGTCAGAGCCCAAAGTCGATGTATAACATGGTTAATATGATGTGCATGGATTTATGGTCTATGAGATAGAAATCACAAAAGATATATAAATCTAATGTCAAAGACTATACTTTCAGGAATCATATCTATAGTTCATTTTAAATAGGATTTTATTCCACAACTGTCCCATATTAATGTAGACAGATGCTGGTGGATCAAAAAAGCAAATAACATAAATGAGTTATACACATTATGAACTTGAATGTTCAGAAAATGTGTAACACATGTGAATGACTACGGCAGCAGAAATAAAATAGAGCTTGAGCACCATGGACCAAAGGGCTTGAGAAGGACATCCATGTAAATTGAATTGTCTTCCTTGTTTTTCATGTAAGTAACCCAAGATTCAGAAGATTCCTATAGAAATCATCTGAAAGCTAAAGTCCAAAACGAGGTAGAGAGCCTAAGTAAAGCAGCAACCAGAGTTTCACTGAGGGAACTTCACTTCTCTCTGCTGCCAATTCTCTCTGTGCCTTGTGCTTTCCTTAGAAAACTAGGAATGGAGCTTTCCTTTTTCTCCTAAAAGTGTTCTTCATATTTTCTGGGGGAATAGAAATACATTTACTTCAAATGAAGAAAATTCTAGATTAAGAAGCTAATTTTTACTTTATTTTTTTCACAACACACTAGCAAAAATGTATTTTATTTAGAATTGATACGTACCTTGTTGAAGGAATGATGCCAGTAGCTTTATCATCATTTTTATTTTAAAAAGTAACAAAAAAAGATGAGAAGATTGTCCATGACTTGCACAGGTGGCCACAACAAACATGCAACAACATTAGCACTTGATAACATGTATACAAGGCATGAAAATACAAGCTACAGAGATACTTCAGAGATACTGTAGGTTCAGTTCCAAAGTACTGTTCTAAAGTGAATATTGCAACAAATAAATAACATGATTTTTGGTTTTCCAGTGTATATAAAAGTACATTTATACTCACTTCAGTCTATTAAATGTGCCATAACACAATGTCTAAACAAAAATATGCATGCTTTATTTTAAAAGTACTTTTCTAAAAATATGCTGTTGGATGAAACAGCATATTTTTGGAAAATGAAAATGAAAACATGCTGTTGGAAAAGTGGCACTGATATACATGCTCAATGCAGAGTTGACAATCCTTTCCTATACAAAAAAATCAAAACATCTTCAAAGCACAATAAAGTGAAGTGCAATAAAATGAGGTATAGGAATAGATGGAAACAGCCAATGGGTAGATAATCTCAATGGAGTTTTAAAAACAAATAGGTGGAATATTAACATATCTTTGAAGAAGAGTGAGCAAAGACTACAAGTATAAGTTTGAGAGCAAAGCCTCAAATTGAGTGACATATTTTGTTTTATGTTCTCTTGTAAATATTATAAAGATATCAGCTAAATTTTTATAATCCAAAATTAATGAAAGTTTTAGACTTCCTAAGTATTTGTTCTAGTAAAGAGAGAGCTAAATGAATGGAGTATCCTGACAACATAACCCACGTAAAGCTAATTATGCAAAATTGACTATTAGGAATATTTGCATTATTTATTCATCATTAAATCAGATGTTAATCCAAAAGATGGAATTAAGAGAATATGATAAATTAAGCCAAATTTAACTTTGTGTTGATGAACAACCAATATGAATATGTGAGTACTTTTTTCTTTTGTTGAAATAACATTGTAAAAAAACCCATGCAGGTCGGGCTCGGGGGACTCAGTCTGTAATCACAGCACTTTGGGAGGCCGAAGTGAGTGGATTGTCTGAACTCGCGGATTTGAGACCAGCCCAGTAAACTTGGTGAGGACTCCTCATTACAATAAATTAAAAATTAGCCGGGGCATGGTAGCGTATGCCTGTAGTTCTGGCTACGTGGAAGAGGCTGAGGCAGAAGGATCACTGGAGCCCAAGAGGTCAATGCTGAGGTGGCTGTGAGCATGCTACTTCACTCCAGTCTGGGCAACACAGTGAGACTCCAACTCAAAAAAATAAAAAATAATAGATAATAAATAAATAAATAAATAAATAAAAATCCATGCAGATCTTTCAACCCTGGGTGCCCTTCATAAGTCTCTAACATTTTATTCCCAAAATAATTTGTAAAAACATTGCTTTTTTTCATGCATTCTAAAATATACATGACCAGATTTCAAAATCCTGGTTTATTTGCCTTCTTTTACAATACATGAATCTAGTAAATATTCGTGCATTCTATTCCTCGGTCTAAAATAGCTCAAATTGGAGTCAATCGTTTATATTGTATGTTCCTTCTTCTAGATAACTTTCTAAATTATGCTTCAGGACACAAAGACCAAAAATAGTAGCTTTTTAACTAACACTTTAATTTTTAACCCAGGTGATTAAGAAATTTTTAAAACTGTAACAAACTTTGAAGTTTTATGTTTCTAACAACACATATAATGCCGCAAATGTATTATCTATGGTTAAATAAATTAAATTATAAAATAATGTTTTAGTTTATTTGTACTCCCATAACAAAATGACGTAGATAAAGTGACCCAACCCAAAAGCAGTTCTGAATACCAGAAAGTTCAAAATCAAGATATTGACAGATTTGTTGTCAAGTCTTTACTCTCTCATAGAAAATCTTCTGGTTAAGGCTTTACTCTCTCATAGAAAATCTTCTACTCATTCCAACCTCACATGGAAGAAAGGGTCAGATATCTCTCTTAAATCTCTTTTATAAAGGTATTAATCTCATTCATAAGTATTTTTTCCTGAAAACCTGCTAAACCCATAACCTTGGGATTGAAGATATCAACTTATGAATTTTTGAAAAAGATAGCTATTCAGACCATAGTAGTCAGATAAAGTTTTAAAGAACTCATACTTAAGACAAGGTAAGACTAAGAACACTAAGTAGAAGAAAATAATAGAATTGCCATATTAATGTTCCTTTATAATTCTTTTTTTTTTTAGTTATGCTATATCACTCTACTATGTTTTTTTCTGTTAGCACTGCACTAGTGTCTGAGAAATTAGGTTAGATGGTGTAATTGTTATTTTAGTCATTTACTATCTTTATATTTTATCACTGTTAACAAAGTGACTTTGTCTTAGTAACCCCTTTTATTGTAAAGCAATATATGCTCATTGTAAATGTTACAGAAAACAAATATAAATAGAATTTTTAAAGTAAAAATAAATCACTCCACCTAGATTTAGCCAGTAATAACATCTTGTTTTACTTTCTTTCAGCATACTTTCTGTGTAATGTTTCTTCACATATTTTTCGGAACACTTAGGAGATAAGTATATATCTGTGTTTGTACTTTAGAATAAAATTTTATTGTACACTTGTCAATAGGTTTAATTCAAATTCTATTAATGAGCTATATGCTCAGCCTTTTCATACGCTTTCAAAATTTTCTAATGTTAGAAATCCTGAGCTTAAGTACATAATTCTATCTTGCCTCTCCTTTTGCCATCTCCCTGTAGGGACAGGGTATTTGTAATTTTACATTTAATGTCTACTTTGACTTTTAAAAATGTGTTTTTAAAATATATTTGTTTATTAAAAGAAATTATTAGGGGAAAAAGATGTTAAGGGCACTCAAACCACACACAAAAAAAGGAAAGTAAATTATCAAAAGCCAATTACATTGAGGAGAAAGCATAGTATATTTAGCTCATTGACTAAAATAAAAGATGACTGAATCTGTACTGTACTGGCTGGAACCATCTATTACAGAAAGGAACAACATTAAACTTAATTGGTTGGAATTTATTTTTCTATTAAATCTGAAGTCACTTAATAAGTATAACAGAAATTTAGCTGATAAATTTGAATGATAGTCTCTTTGATGGAATTCTTTAATTGTGTGTAGTAGCAAGCTTCTAAGAAAAATATTTTTTGAGTAATTTTTCTAGGTTAAATGCCCTAGAGAGTGACATAAGAAAGGATTCTATTTAGTAACTGGCAAGAGAAGTTAACATCAGATTGGTGTATATCAAATTGGTAAGCTAAACACACAGGAAAGCATACAAATCTTTTCAAGTTTCTTTTAAACAGTATGATTTTCCCGTATATCTCTAATGAGGTATATTCTAAGGAGGACAGAAAAAAAGCTACAAAAAGTCTTAAAATTTTATTGTTGTTTATTATTAATATCTTAATTACAATTTTAGAAATACTTTATAAATGATATTATAAGACATAGCTAAATCTAATAATGTTATTTATAACCACATATCTTGTTGAATGTAAAAAAGAACAGACAAGTTAAATAATTTCAACATACTTTATTTTATCTACCTACTATCTATCATCTAGGTACCTATTCATCCATCTGTCTGTCATTTGAATTTTCAAATGTGTATAGATTTTTACCAACTTCTTCATTAAGAAGGCTTAGGTGCAAAGTTACCCAAAAAGAAATAAGCTCATGTAGTTTCCAAATCTTGTTTCATAATATAATTTTTCACTAAAAAGATACAAAGTTGTTAGGATAAATGGTTTAGACCAGTTCTAGGTCATGAAAGTTCTGGGTAAAGCACATTTCTGTGTTAGGCAGCAAGGAAGTTCTCAGACTAAAGTAGTTTGGAAAGGACTTCAAGGCCAGCTACTTACTATTCACAACAACCATACATGAACACCTAATGAATCTCCATTTCCTGTAAAATGTAAAAAAAACTAAACCTGAGTCTATACTAAAATCCCAAAATGGATAAAAAATGACTCACTTTACACCATTTGAAGTGTCTGTGACACCACATGTTTATGAAACCTATGTTATTAAGGGGAAATAACTAAGCATTCATCCTGTCCTTTTAGAATGATCATATGATACAGGATATCGCTTGCTCGCAAAAGGTTTTCTGCAAATAGACATAAATGACTTATTGCATTAGAAAATTATGAGTATAAAGTCTCACACAAAATAGCTGCTGAAATTAATTGGGAAATATTAGGAAGGTAGTGTAATTGGCATTGCTTCAACATATGATGCAGCAGAATTTACCTTCTAAGTACAAGAAAAATGCTCCTTTACAATGGAGACAACTTGATCCACCATCTTAATCAAATGATCCAACATTAGTATCATTAGCATTGAGATTCTGATATTAGGTGACATTTCAGATGTTGCAACACAAGGTGTATTGTAACATCTGTGTGGTGTTTGTGCCAGAAAGTTATACCTAAATTTAGTAAAATAATTATATGTAAGTTTATCTTTATAAGAATTTGGGGATAAATGAAAAAAACCAATTGAAAAGTTTATATGGTAGATTTTAATTGTTGAACTATTTTGACATAGCTTTCAAAGTCACATTTTTATTTCAAGTGAAGCTTTGTCAATAAACTGATACAGTTATCTATTCATGGCTTTAAAAATCTATATTGCTATTATTAGTTTAATTTGGACTTAAACAAGGAAATATGGATTCAGAAATAGTGGTTATATTCTTTTTCTATTCATCTAAAAAGAAACAAAGTAAGAAAGAAAGAAGAGAAGAAAGCAAGGAAGAAAGGAAAAATAACACAGGAGGAAAGCAATAGTTTTACACATCAATAGAAGTTTAGGAAAAATATAAAAATTGTAAGATGTAAAGAGAGATAGTGTAGCTATGTTGTACCTCCTCTGTTTTCTGCTTGTACAAAATAGGACATTGATGCATGTCATGTGCATGTGAGACAGCATTTTAATGGCCATAAACATTAAATAGGTAATGAAGATGATTAGTATTCATTTTTCCTTTTTTTTTTTTTTTTTTTTAGTTAAGAAAGGTAGATTTATTAAAGAGAAGATACATTGTAAAGGGCCAATGGGGAGGACAACAGCAAGAGTCCCTGCTGTCTGCTACTAGTATTCATTTTTCAACTTAATAATAATAAAAAATAATGAGAAAAATGAGAAAATCTCCTCTCAAAACCTATTAAACTGATTTTTCTTCAAGGCCTAAGAAAACAAACAAAAGTACTGTATTTTCTTATAAAATCTATTTTAATATTTCAAGTAACAGTTCCGTTCTTGTAGGTAATCAATTGATTATTATAGTAAGTTAAAGTTCACAGATATAGATAAGCATTAGCTTCCTCTTGGTCTTGCCAATGATCATATTTTCTGACAGGAAGAGCAATTCCTTTCATTGTAGGAAACAGCCAGATCAGGAAATCCCAAAAGAGGAGCCTAAAGTGGAAAGTCACTGTGACATTTTTCAGCAGTAAGATCCATGAGTGAGTGAACACTCTTCTATTTCTGGGATTTCCGTGTGATCTTAGTTAATTAATTTCCCTCTTGTTTTACCTAAGTAGAGTTGAATGTGATCATTGGTGCCAGTAGAGTCCTGACTATGAAAATCGAGCACTACAGATTTTTCTGAAAATTTGTGGCAGAGGGAGTTCCAAAAGATGAATAGGTTGGTATAAGCTGGTTTGGGGAGACTATAACTAAAATAAAATAGCACAAGGGGAAGATGGATTAGCTGGTTACCAAACTGTATTTTCCAATATATGTGGGGAGAAGAATGATTCAATGTAATATTATAACTTTAGTTGTTCAGTATTGGGTATGATGTACCCCTATCCTCTGTAACTCCTTCAAAGGGAGTTAAAGTCTTGTCACGAGGTGGCAAACACAATGAAATTTTTTTTTTTTTTTTAGTTGGAGTCTCACTCTGTCGCCCAGACTGGAGTGCAGTGGCTGCTCCCGGCCACCGCAGCCTCGACCTGCTGGGCTCCGGTGATCCTTCCGCCTCAGCCTTCCAAGTAGCCGGAATTACAGGCCTGCGCTAACACGCCTGGCTGATTTTTTGATTTATTGTAGAGATGAGGTCTCGCTGCCCAGGCGGGTCTTGAACCCGTGGGCTCAGGCAATCCACTCACCTCAGCCTCCCAAAAGCGCAGGATTACAGGCTGAGCCACCGAACCCGGCTAATATTTTTGAAAAAATAAGAATTACTCCAAATTGTGATACATGATCCATTTGGGGAAGCATGTTAAGATTGGTTACATTATTGTTTAAAACCCTTACTAGACACAAATAGAGTGGGGGGTTAGAAAATATTTCATGGTGACCGTAATTGTATTTAAACAAAAGAGGAAGCAACAGCATTCATTTGAAAACCTCTGTAGGAAACTAATTGTAAGGCAGAGATACTCAGTGTTTGAAAAAACCCATTATGACTAAACTCACAAAACGAGAACATTTTGTTGTGAAGGTTAATGCACCATATATTACTTATTCAACGGCATTTATCCATTGTCAAAGACTTTGGAATTGAGCTAGATATATCATACACAGGAGAATACTTTACTTTAAAATACCCATACACTTCAGAAAAGATGAGGGTGAAGTCCAAGGTAAGATTCCTTTTATATTATTCGTTGTTCAGTACTAGGAGCAGGAAGAGTTTTGCATATTCATATAATTGTCTGCATGAATATTAAAAGGGGCTTTTACGTTGATATTTTATTTCCTCCAGCAAAGTCAAAAAGGAAAATTTGAAAATAGTTAATATTTAGATTCTATGTTGATCATTACCAGAGAAGGTTATTATCATCTGACATTGAATCAAGATATGCCTTTTTAACATTCTGTGCCATTGTCATAGCCAGTTGAAAAGCACAAAAGAACAAAACTGTAAGGACAAATAATAAAATAAAATAAATGCAGAAAAGGATGTAAGAACTGTTTCTTATGTTGAGTTTTATTTCTAAGATATTCCCTCCTAACTTTCATTAAACAAGTAATTAACATGAAGTACATTCATGGAGAACTCAGTAGTATTGTTTTCTGAATCTTGTATGAAGGATATTGTACACTTAATATTTAAACAGCTTAGCCTTGCCACAAAATATGTAGCAGTTGCAGTATGTATTTGATAGGCAACCTGGGTCTCCTTAATTTTTTTATTTAAAATCATACCCAAAAAAACCCTAAAAACAGCTTATCTTGATCTCTCTCACACTACCGGAAACACAATTAGTTTTGGTAAAGCATATTGAATAACTTTCTACTTGGATAAAAATTGTTGCATTGTCACTAAAAATGCTGATATATTTTAGCTTAGAAAGTGAAATTTATCTTAGATAGTACTTATAAAGCAGCAGAAAATGACATTACCTTAAACTTGCTTCACTGGTTCCCATCAAAAGAGTCTTAAGGGGATTTAAGGTAACTCTCAATCTTCCCATCCTTTCCAGGAGAAAATCTGTCAGAACTCTGTCATGACTTAGATACATGTTCCCTTTCCTAAGGAAAGTTCTCTGACTGCCCAGTAATGTAAGTCCCAAGTGGAGTCATAAATCTTATTTGGAGAGTGAAGTGGTAGTCTGAACCAAAGAGATTTAGACTCTGTATTCCTTTGGGCTGGAGTATTGTATAGTTATGCAATTTATCTTTTGTTATGGGAATTGCTGAATCAAATGTGTGTAAATATGTACCTTGTTTTTTCCAAAGAACAGCTTCAGAAAAAAAATGACTCATATTTATGAAAAATTGATGGATAATTTTTTTTTAAAGTTCAGAGTTTTAATACAAAATGTTGATACTAACATACACTAGGAGAAAAACTGTTCAATTAGAATAGGTCAGACACTTGGGGATCATCTGAAGAGCACTGGATCTTGATCAAGAGATCTTGGAGTTACAGTTGTCATAAATGATCACAGGCTTCTTGAACAGAAAAAGCTATTCTCTTAGGAATAAGAGTCGGCCTTTTTAGTCCCAAGGTTATTCTGTCTTGCGTGACTTATAGGACAGCCACATCAGATCACACAGAGTCCCCACCTTAAATTTATGTATAATATGCCTACACATTGGATGAGTTCAGAAATGTGTTTGTGGAGGCAGAGGGATACTGATGGTAAACAACTGTCTGGGCTGTGTTGACCCAGAGGAAAAACATGAGGCAAAATTAATATAAGCAGAGAATTTATTTAAGCTAAGTTTAAGGACTGCTACTCAGGAGCATAGATTCAAGTTGCACTGATCATGCGCTCCAATTAGCAGCAGTGACACGTAGGTTTTTAAAGGAAAAGGAGAGGTAGTTCCTAAGTTGCTTACCAAGATTATCAAAATAGCATAGGCTATTGATTGGCTAAACATTGTTTTCCGTACTACAAACTCAGAAACGTGAAGATAATGGACAAGGAAGCTAGTCATGCCTTTAAACAATCATTCCCAGCCATGTGTGCAGGCTGTGACTGAAGTCCCATATTCATGTCTCTTTGGATCTCATACATTTTATATACCTCATGTAGCTCAGGCTGTTCTGAGCACTTTTTTTTTCTTTTCTCAGTGGAATAAAAAAATTATCAAGTTTAATTGTTGTTAATCTTTAAAAAACCGACTCTTTGTTTCTGCCGAGCCTCTGTATCTGGACAGCCCAGGTTTGTGAAAGTGGGTTTGCCATCAGGAATTGGCTGAAGTGGATATTGGCACCATGTGTTGTGTTCACTTATATTGGCACAGGTTGATTGCCCTGCTGAGCGACCAGTGTCTAGGGAGTCACCAGTTTTTCTGCTCTTAAATAAAATTTGAGAAACTCCAAATGTATGTGTGTGTATATATATATATATCCAGCACACTACAATAAATTCAGACAAATGATTCAGAATTGAATTATCTACAACTGAGAACACATGTAATCTTTTCACATCACTGTGATTTTTATCTTTTGCAACTCTTTCCTTCAAGGTTCTGTAAATTTTGTCTAGCTTTTTTATTTTCCTTATATATTGCAGTATTCTCTTAAGATAGATTTGGTACCTTTAACAAAATGAGTAGAAAAAGAAATTTATGATTTAATTTAGTTCCAAACTGTCTTGTTAGAAAAAAAATGATAAAAAAAGGTTTTGAAAGTGAGTTATAGTCCTACTCACATGTCATATTTACCAAACTAAGAAGCCAGTACTATATTTGAAAAACTGTATATCCGTGTAAAACACAAATACTGGAAAGTATTGTTTTTGGAATTCTTTGAGTTTACCTAATTGTAAAAACAAAACAAAATAAAATGTAAACAAAAAATAAACCTTTCCTTTTAACATACTAACTATTTTACAAAGGGATTTTTGCTATTACAGAAAAAGAAAATCCTCAAAACAGACTTTAAAGTTTATCTGTATTGTGTATATCTTAATAAGGAAACATATTATGTTTCAACAAGTAAGAAATACGTCTAATATGCTAAAGTGTCTTGTAATAGATTCAATCTTTTTGTCAAGTGGTGCCAGGTTAAATTATTAATAAAAGAACCCATAAAAATGCTATTAACTTACTTGGATGCAAATAAGATTTGAGAATAAAAGACATGAAACTTAAAATAAAATGTCAGTACAACAGATTGTCATCCATGAGTTTTCATGAAAGGATTTTAAGGAGGCAACTCATTTTTGTCAAAGGAAAGCAATTATATATTTAAGCCCTTATCGAATCTCTGACACATGTTTACTTATTGCACGTTGTACATGAAAGAGTGTTTACATTTAATCTGATAATTTGATTCTTGCTTTTCTAAATTCTTATGTGATGGTTCCTAGCATTCCCCTTCCTTGCATCCACATGAGAACATTCTTATCACATGCTCCTAATACTGTTTCTATGAATTAATATTACCATGGGAAACACTGTCTCCTTGTTCAACAGAATTATAATCTGAGTGAAGATTTTCCTCACTGTATGAGGGGGACCCACAAAACTTTGAAATTTATTTATTTAAAAAATTGTGCATTTATTCTTATATGTTTAAATTTCAGTCACTTTCAAAGTACTCTCTGATTCAACACTCCTATCAAGGTGCTCTTTCTATTGCTCAAAACAGTTTTTGAACTCATCGATCTTAATGCCTTTTAGTGTTTCTGCTGTTTTTTTGTTTCACTTATTCCACATCAGCAAAATGTTTCCTTTTGAAGAATTTTTTCATTCAGGGAAACAAACAAAAAAAACTTGTCTGGGGTGAGATCCAGTGAATTGGAAGGGTAGGGCATGGGGGTCATCTGATGCAGAGGGGTTCCTAGAACAATAACCTAGTGTGGGAAGTCTGTACTACAAGGGGTCTGCCCTTCAAAAAGTAATTCTCTTTTGTGGGGGAAGAGAGGTCCTCTCGTATTCTTGTATGTCCAGTGTTTGTTTGTTAGGTGTGCCACAAAAAGGATGCACCTGTCTGTGACTCTGTAATATGAAATGCTTTAACTGTATGCCATAACCTGTTGGGAAATCAATACCTGTAACCAACTGCAAACTTTTTCAGTAAACTATATTCACATGTGTTTCTCCTAAGTATACGTTTAACTCTATGAGAGTGTTATCCTGTTTTTGGATCAAGAACAACAGCATGAGCCGGGCTCGGTGGCTCAGCCTGTAATCCCATGCCTTTGGGAGGCTGAGGTGAGCGAATTGCCTGAGCCCGCGGGTTCGAGACCCGCCTGGGCAGCAAGACCTTATCTCTACAATAAATCAAAAAATCAGCCGGGCGTGGTAGCGCATGCCTGTAATTCCGGCTACTCAGAAGGCTGAGGCGGAAGGATCGCCGGAGCCCAGCAGGTCGAGGCTGCAGTGGCCAGGAGCGGCCACTGCACTCCAGTCTGGGTGACAGAGTGAGACTCCAACTCAAAAAAAAAAAAAAAAAAAAAGAACAACCGCATGCTATTACTATGATTATCTCCCTTACAAAGGGTCTGCCAACATGAAAACCAACATATGCCAACTAGAATTTAAAGTTTAGTGCTATTGTGTTGAATAGAATACTACAAAGGAGAGAATGACTTAAGGCAACAAAGAAGGTTAGATTTGTCTGTGACCCTTTTAATAAACAATTGTTCCTCACTCAACCACGTTTAGGCTACCAGGTCAATCACAATGATAGTAATTCTGGGATTTTTTTTCTGGCCTGCCAATATGTCATGTTGTGCAATGAGGAGTTAGGAAGCATAGATATTATTGATCATGAGTGCTTATTTTTCATTTGGTGTTCATTCAAGGTAATGTTTTGATCCACTCATTTTATTTTGTCTAAATAAATAATTTTCTTTCTAACAATAGAATAGTATAGCGACTTGAGACACATAAAAGTAGAAGTTGAGATGGAGATTTATGTGCAAACCGTTTATAGGGATAGTCGCTCTAGTGAAACCTGTGATGGCAAAGCAGAGGAAAAGGTCAAGCAAATGTAAAGTTTAGATTTTATTTAAAGTTAAAATCAGCCTGATTTCACAGGGAGCTCAGAGTCACTAATTAAATCGCAGTTGTCCATAAGATACTTTGCAATCTATTGTCTATTGACTGTGGATAGGTGAATATGACAGGAGACACAGAATCTTCCAGGCACCTCTGTCTCCCCAGGGCAATTCTCTGGAGAAGGATGGAGCAGAAGACTTTAACAACCAATCCTCTCAGAACTAGGGGCATGTGTAAATGGGTCTGGTGAAAGAAATCTGATGCATTACCCATTTTCCCACTACACATGGATTCTATCATTTCACGTCATGTTGCTTTAATTTAGCGGAATCTTTATTTTTGTGATTGGCATCAATAAGCATAATGAAAGTCCAGAATTCAGTCACAAACACCATTACTGATGTTAAACTGGCATCACCAGCAGGGATGAAACACGAACACAATGTAAGATTTTGGTCTTTGCGAAAACAACATGTGCTCATGGATATCAGGGTCCCAGCAGGATATTTATTCTAGGGTCCCAGAGCAGATGGTACAGTTGCCAATTGACCTTTATGGAACATGGTTCACTGCTTGACTTTACTAAAATAAAGAGACAGGGGAAAAAATCAGCTTTCCCAGTCTCAAGAATCTATTTAAGCTACCTAAGTTTTTCTTCTGTTTAGATACAAAAACATCGTACAATTTATATTTTCCTTAAAATTATACTTTATAAAAATTAAATCTGGGGTAGATAACATTAGAGTTACCAGATAAAATACAGGATTTCTCCGCTAAATTTGAATTTCAGATTAAAAAGCAAATAATTTTTAAGTATAAGTTTTCCTGTGCAATATGAGTGACATACCTATATTAAAATTCATTCATTGTTTATTGGAAATTCAAATTTATCTAGGTACTGATATTTGTATTTCTTAAACCTGGCAACCCTATTCACTAGACAGAGTACTTGAAATGCATTGTGCTTACAGTATGATAGTGTTTTACAGTTTCAAACAAGAACAGGTATTTATTATTTGCCCTGCATTTTTATTATCAGTACATAAATTAAAGGTAAAAATATGTTTACAAATAGATAAGACACAAAGCATCAAAATATAACATATCCAAGTGCTTGAATTATTGCGTTTGTCAACTTCCCAGAAACATCAAATGTTAAACATACAATTACTTCCACACACAAGTAAACGTGAACACGCACACAACGTTTCGTTGTCAAGTTTTAAAAGACTACCGTTTGGTGGAGTTACAGCATTAATTTATAAATGATATATAAAAAGAAAAATCTCAGCTCCTCGCAGTGCCAGTTGAAAACACATTGCATTGCCTTCACTGCTGCGCAGAGTGGTGCTGAGCGACTTGCTGTAATATGACTCGGAATTGAAGACATCCATCACACTGAAGCACCCCACCAGCTGGAAGGAAAGGAAAGTTTCTTTATGTGTGATCTCCCTCTAGAAATGAAAGAAAGGAGTCCGTTTTTCTTGTCTACACTTTCTTCTTTTTTTTAACTTTGTATTATTGTTTGAGAATTTATATCACTCTATTCTCTTGTCTACTCACACATACCATTAACAAGTTCATGTTTGCATGGGTTTCTTCGATGCAACACCAGTTTCTCGATTTTTAATAAAAAATTTCTGAGAATAAAAGGAAGGAAAAGCAATATAAAGATTATCTTTAACAATTTAAAATGAACAATAATGAAACCTTGAGCCAGGCAAATGCAGTCTGGTCTCATTTTAAGACTGCATACATACTCTGGAAGAACTTTTACTCAGTCATCCAATTTGAATTCTGTTTCCCGAATAATTTAATCTAATGTTTAGGAATCATAAATCTAAGAACAATAAAATAAATATTACAAAGTTATAATCCGGTCAAATGGTATTAAATTATATCAAAGTTTTTGCTTTGCTCTTTTTTAAATGATTTTATTTTTAAAATGTCGAGTACAAATGAGGGTTAGGTACATATGTGGTCATCATACAGGTAAAGTGTAGATAACCTTATTGATGTTATGTGCCCCCCTCCCCTGGCTGTGTCCCACTACTGCCAATCCTTTTCTTATAGTATTATGATAAAAGTTCAAGGTCCTCTTAGGAGTGAGTACATATGGTACTCAGATCTTTGTTTCCGTGATAAATCACTGAGTATTATAACTCTAATTTCATCCAGGTTGCTTCAAACTTCATACTTTTGTTTTTCTTTATGGCTGCACAATATTCCATTGTGTAAATGTACCACATTTTCTTTATCCAGTCCACTTTCGATGGGCAACACTGTTGGTTCCAGGTTTTTGCTATTGTAAATAATGCAGCAATAAGTACGCATGTGCAGGTATCTTTATTAAAGAGTGATTTGAGTTTCTCTGGGTATATTCCCAGAAGGGGGTTTGCTGGGACATATGGAAGGTCGATTTTCAGATTTTTTTAGAAATCGCCACACTGATTACCACAGAGGTTGTACTTATATTCCCACCAACAATGTAGTAGTGTTCCCTTTTCCCCACATCTTCTCCAGTAGCTGTTGATTTTTGAATTATTGATGATGGCCATCCAGCCTGGAGTTAAGTGGTATCTCAGTTTGGTTTTAGTTCACATTTAGTGAGGCTTAGCATTTTTTCATATATCTGTTGGCTGCTCATATGTCTTCTTCTGAGAAGTGTTTATTCATAGCTTGTGACCATTTTTTAATAGGGTTTTTTTTTTTTCCTTTCAGCACATTTGAGTTCCTTAGAGATCCTTGATGTTAGGCCATTGTCAGATATACAGTTGACAGATATTTTTCTCATTCTGTAGACTGTCTCCCCACTCTCTTGATGATTTCTTTTGCTTTGCAGAAGCTTTTCAGTTTGATGAGGTCCCACTTGTCTATCTTATCTTTTATGGCATTCACTTTTGGAGAGTTGATCAGGACTTGGTTGCCTATTCCAATTATCATAAGGGTGTTTCATACATTTTCTTCTAGGATTCTTACAGTTTGCAGATTTACATTTAGGTCTTTGATCAACTTAGAGTTGATTTTTGTGTATGGTGATAGGTAGGGATCTTGTTTCAGTCTTCTGCATGTAGTCAGCCAATTTTCCCAGCACTATTTACTGAATAGGTTCTCCTCTCCCCATTGGTTGTTGGTGGAACCTTTGTCGAAGATGAGTTGGTTGAGGAATTAAGGTTTTGTGTAATTCCTCTATCCTGTTCCATAGGTCTATATGCCTGCTCTGGTACCAATACCAGGCTGTTTTGATTATTGTAACTTTAAGTAGAGTTTGAAGTCTAGAAGTGTGATACCTCCCACTTTGTTTCTTTTGCTAAGGATTATTTTGGCTATTTGTGGACTTTTATGTTTCTATATGAATTTCTGCATTATCAACATCAGGTCTGAGAAGAATGATGTTGGTAATTTAATAGGTATTGTGCTAAATCTGTAGATTGCCTTTGGCAGGATGGACATCTTAACACTGTTAATTCTTCCATTCCATGATCATAGAATATTTTTCCACTTGTTTGTGTCTTCTTGGATTTCTTTGAGCAGTGGTTTGTAGTTTTCACTGTAAAGGTCTTTCACTTCCTTGGTTAGGAAGAAGATGCCAAGATCTATCTATATTTCTTTCTTTCTTTCTTTCTTTTTCTTTCTTTCTTTCTTTCTTTCTTTCTTTCTTTCTTTCTTTCTTTCTTTCTTTCGTGGCTACTGTGAATGGGATTGTGCTTTTTATTTGGGTTTCTGTCTGTTTACTGTTTATATACGAATGTGACTACTATCTTTTACACATTTATTTTATACCCTGAAACTTTCTCAAAGTACTTTATCAGTGCAAGGAGGTTTTTGACAGATTTTGGGGGGTTTTGAAAGTATAGAATAATGTCATCCGCAAAGAGGGATAACTTAACTTCCTCTTTTCCTATTTGGAAACACCTGACTTCCTTCAGTTGCCTAATTGTTCTAGCTAGAATTTCCAATACAATGTTGAACAGGAGAGGTAAAAGTGGGCAACTTTTTCTTGTTCTGGTTTTAGGGGAAATGCTTCCAATTTCTATCTGTTTATCAGTATGTTGACTGTGGGTTTATCATAGATGGGTCTTACTATTTTGAGGTATGTTCCATCTGTGCCTAGGTGTTCAAGGATTTTTATCAAGAAGCGATGCAAGATTTTATCAAAAGCTTTTTCCGCATCTAATGATTCCTGTTTTTACATTTGTTGTTGTATTTAATTACATTTATGATCTTGTGGATACTGAATCAGCCCTGCATCCTGGAGATGAAGCCTACTTGGTCATGGTGGATGATATTTTATATGTGTTGTTGAATTCAGTTTGCTAGAATCTTGTTGAGAATTTTTGCATCTATGTGCATCAAGGATATTTGCTTGTAGTTTTCTTTCTTTGTTGGATCTTTACCTGGTTTGGGTATCAATGTGATGTTAGCTTCAAAAAATGATTTGGGGAGAGTTCCATTTTTCTCAATTGCCTGGAATACTTTCAATAGGATTGGTATCAGCTCCTCCTTGTATATTTTGTAGAATTCTGCTAGAAAACCATCAGGTCCAGGGCTTGTGTGTGTGTGTGTGTGTGTGTGTGAGTAGTTTTTTTATGACAGTGTAATTTTCTGGGTTGTTATGGGTTTATTCAGGATCTCAATTTCGTCTTGTTTCAACCATTGGAAGTTGTGTGCTATCAAAAAGCATTCCATTTCACTTAGGCTTTCAAGTTTGTTTCCATACAAGTGTACATAGTAATCTCTGATAATCTTTTGTATTTCTCTGGGGTCAGTTGAGATGAAATCTTTTGCATTTCTGATCGTGTTTATTTGAACTTTTTCTCTCTTTTTCCCAGTCAGTCTTGCTAAGGGTCCATCAATCTGGATTATTCTTTCAAAGAAACACCTTTTTGTTTTGTTGATTTTTTCTATGATATTTTTCCCTCTATGCCCTGTATTTGAGCTTTGATTTTGGTAATCTGGATTCTTCTGCTGAAGGTAGGGTTTTGGTGGTCTTGTTTTTCTGGCTCCCTTAGGTGACTTGTTAGACTGTTAACTTGTGATCTAACCATTTTCTTCATATGTGTTTGTAGAGATATGAATTTTCCTCTAAGTACTGTTTTCATGGCATCCCAGAGGTTTGGTAAGATGTTTCTTCATTTTCATTTGTTTCCAGGAATCCTTTAATTTCTTCTTTGATTTCTATGCTGACCCAGCAATTGTTCAGCATTATACTGTTTAGCATTCATGTTTTTGTGGGTTTGGGGAGAACCTTGCTGATGTTGATTTTGGTCGAGGATGTGGTCAATCTTGGAGCACGTTCCATGAGGTGATGAGTAGAATGTATAATCCATGGTTGTGGGGTGAAGTGTTCTGTAGGTATCATTTGGTCAAGCATCAGTTTGAGATTCTGGGTCTCCTTGTTGATTTTTTGCCTCGATGATCTATCTAGCGTACATAGTGGGGTATTTAAGTCCCCAGCTATGCTAGTGTTAGAGTCAATATCTTTTTTAAGTTTAGTAGCTGCTTTATGAAAGCTGATGCTCCTGTGTTTGGTGCACATATGTTTAGGATGAATATTTCTTGTTCATGAATTGAACCTTTTATCATTATGTAGTATCCTTCTGCTTCTTTATACATTTTTTAGAGCTTAAAGGTTATTTTGTCTGATATTAAAATTGCAACTCCTGCTTTATTTTGTGTTCTGTTTGCCTGAAAATTTGTTTTTCATTCTCTGAGTCTGTGAGTGTCCCTTCTGTCGAGATGTGCCTCCTGTAGACAGTATATTGTTGCATCATGTTTCTTTATCTTATTTTTCATTCTATGCCTTTTCAGTGGTGCATTTAGTCCATTTGTATTCAGGTCAATTATTGAGATGTGATGAGCCTCTTATACACTTTGTTGTTGTTTATTTGTTTTTAGGTTTTCTTTTGATTTTAGGGTTGATTTATGCATGTTTTCAATCTTGCAGTCATGATGCATGCTTTGTTGGTTCTTTGTCTTCTTGCATTCTTGGAAGGAACGTGGTTCTTTTTTTTTTTCTTTCTTCCGTGATTAGTATCTTCTTAAGCATCTCTTGTAGAGCTGGTCTGGAAGCAGCATATATTCTTAGGGATTGAATATCTGGGAAGGATTTTAATTCTCTATCTCTGATAAAGCTTAGCTTAGCTGAGTAGGAAATTACTGGTTGGAATTGTTTATCTTTGAGTTTTTGAAGACTGGGTTCCATTGTCTTTTAGCCTGCAGTGTTTCTGTATATATCTCTGCTGTTATTCTGATTAGTCTTCCATGGTAGGTAGTCTGACCTTTCTGTCTTGCTGCCTTTAGGATTTTTTCTTTTATACCTACTGTGTAAGCAAATTATTATGTGTCTAGGAGTTGGTCTTCTTATTTAATGCCATGCAGGGGTTCTCTGTATCTTTTTCACTGGGATTTTTGTGTCTCTGATGAGATGTGGAAAGTTTTCTTGGATCACCTCTTGGAATGTTTGTTCCAGGCTTCTCTCATTCTCCTTATCTGCCTGAGGGATACCTATCAGTCTTAGGTTCAGTCTCTTATTATAGTTGCACATCTACTGAAGGCTTTATTCTGTCTTTAAAAATTTCTTTTCTATGTTTTTAACAGTTTGAGTTAGATTCAGATTTTGGTCTTCAAGTTCTGAGATTCTTTCTTCTGCCTAGTTAATTCTGCTTTCCATGCTTGCCAGTTTATTATTTATTGTGTTTACTGTATACTTTATAGTTTGTATCTCAGTCATGTTTTCATCTTGCTTTTCTTGGTTCTTGTTCACCTTTTCCATTCATTCCTTGATCTCTGCATTTGTAGTGTGAGACCAGTCAATCTGACTACTCTTCATTGTTTGAGTTCCAAAGTCTGTATACTCATGGACTGTCCTCCTTGGACTTTGTATGGTACCTGTGGTTATTCTTTGGTTTTTCTTCATTTGTGGTGGGTTTTTCTTTTTTCTTTACTTCCATTGCTCAGTGAGAAAGGGAGTAGTTTTTACTTCTCTTTGCTCAAACCCATTTCTCCCTTAAATAAAGCCTCTGGACTAGTTTGATTTTCGGAGTCAGGCTGGAGAAAGGGAGTTATGTTACTCCCTTGCAGATCTGAGATTTGAGTGAGGTGTGTTAGGGGCATCTAAGATTCAAAAGTTGTCTGACATCACAATATTTGCTGATTGGTGTGTGTGCCTCCAGAGGTCTACTTCCCACCATCCTACCACCTTACAGTATGTCCATACAATGGGAGCATATGTATCTCCCCTAGGTACAAAATAACATGAAGGAAGGGAAAGGAGTTAATAAAGAGAGAATGTGGAGGGGATGACAATGAAAAGAATAAATGACTGACAGTGGTGGGAAACTATGGGGGGGGATGGGACTAATGGTAGTAAACATCTGTCTGGGGATGGGGAGACACCTGTTATCAACAAGGGGGCCTGAATGAAGCATATTTGTATAACTAACCCTTAACTGTACCCCACAATATCTTAATAAAAAATATTGATTTTAAAAAAAAGAAAGGAATAAAGGAGAAAAGGAAAAAGATACAAACCAACAAACAGGGAGACAAGCAGAGAGACAGAGAGAGAGAGAAAAGAAAGAGGGAGAGAAAACCAAACCAAAACAGCAACAAAAACAAAACAAAATAAAAAACAAAAACAAAGAAAGAAGAAAAAAAAAAAGAAACAGCCCATAAACAAACAAATAAAAAGCCCAAGGAAACAAAAACCAACATGAGGAAATTTTCACACTCCTAAATAGATTTATTGGACAGAAAGAAGGAGAAGGGGTAAAACAGAACAAAATGCCCATTTCCAACAAGCTATATTAAAAAAAAAAAAGGTAGAGTCATGCAGATATTAAAAAAATAAACACAAAACAAAGAAAAGCCCCAAAGCAGCAACAACAACAAAAAAAACTTACGCAATTCTTGAGCACCCTCTTTCGGCAGTTTCAAGACTTCAGGTTTCTTATAGGCATGACCCAAGCATTGCTTTTCTTAGCTGGCAGCAGAGTGGAGAGTTTTCAGAAGGGAGGAGCTTCCAACTTTTAAATCTGTCTCCCTGTTCCCCTCTTGTGGTTGTGGAGAGGCTGGAAGGTGTCCTCAGCTGCTCTGCCTATGTTTAGCCCCTTCCATGTGTGCTCATCCTAACGTTGCCTGCCTGATTAACACATCTCACAAATCACTAGAGAAAGGGTGTAGGGTCACATTAAAACTCACCTCCACTCAGCCGCTGTGAGAGGATACTGGGTTCTTAGGTTGAAATGCAGACCACAAATGCTTCAAATCTAACCCCATTTACCCTGGAGTTGGGGGGAAGGTTACAAACTGCCTCCAGCTGATACATTTATGTTCAGGTCTTTCCATGAGTGGAGCTCAGGAAGTTGCCCACCTGAATCACATGTCTCGCGGATCACTGGAGAAAAGGGTGCTGGGTCACTTTAAAACTCACCACCATTTTGCTGCGATTAGTGTTGTGTTCTTCAACAGGGCTGCCATGGCAGACCTCAAATGTTTCAGCTGGGGGGTGGAGTGTCTGGGTTTCCTTGACTGAGACTCTGATCAGGTCACTATGGTATATTTTCTTGCACTTCACGTTGCTGGTGTCTGACCTGGGATGAAGGCTGCAGCAGCAGGCCGCACCTGTTGCAGATGATTTTCATCGTTTTAATCTTTTTTTTTTCTTTCCAGGTGGTGCTGTAGAAATGTGCCTGTCTCTGGACTGAAGAGCACACTGAGGTCTGAGCAGCTGTGCAGGGCAGCTGTCTATGCAGGAGATCTCAGTCCTCTCCTTTCCTCATCTCCAATCAGTCATACATTCACACAACTTTTGCTGACACCCTAGGGTGAATACTGATCTCTTCACCTGTTCATCCATAAGGAGACTCATGTACTCCAACGGACTCTGTCGTCATCTTGGAATCCCCGCTTTACTCTTTTTTAATTGTTTGCCTGTCTCCTAGATTTCAATTATTCAAATAAGTCAAAGAAAAATTAACAAAGATAATTCAAGCAGTGGAAATACAATCTTATAGTAATGAGGATTATATCATGTAGAACATTTTAAAAATATATCGTACCTTCTGTCTGTACTGTGAGGCAACAAAACCAAAGTGCTAAGAGTGGTGTTATGACATCATGGTGGGAGTAGGGAGCCCATAGCAACTTTTGAAGTCCTTTGTAATCGCCCCCATTCCAACCTTTCAAGATGCATCACCTGGAAAAAGGCAGTTGCTAAAATGGCTGGATGGGTGGATTTCTGAGTGTGAAAGCAGGTACTAGGCGGGTTCTGATTTTACTCTCAGTGACTCTTACCTCAAACTATATCTGGTTCTTAATCTCTCTCTCTCTCTCTCTCTCTCTCATCTCTCTCTCATCTCTCTCTTATCTGTCTTGCTCTTGCTCTCTCTTTCCCTTTCCTGTTGTTCTCTTACCTCAGCAAGGAATGTATAGGTTAGAGACTGTAATATAGTACCTTAGCCAAATAACATTGAGTCAAAGTAGCTGATGTTTCCAATGGAATATAATGAGGAGAAACTGTAAAACATATGAGGAGTACACGTGTTATAAAAGAAAAAAAAATACAATACAAACATTAAAAGTTCAGAGACAGAGACTTAAGTGGACTATATAAACTATTTTAATAAGGAAATTAACATTAAAGTGAAAACAGAGTATATGGTACTAGAATGCAAGACTGGAAAGAGTAGTTGTAAAGGAGAAACAATGGAAAATATGAGATACAATAGTTAAGTAACAACATCTACAAAAATAGCAACAGAAATCATCAATATATGTTCAGTCATAAAATGGATTTTGTTAGAGAATAAATTGCTGAGTTAGAAGTAATTCAACCAGGCATATCAGAAAGGTGGTGGAATATGGTAAAATAAGAAAAACAAGTTAGCTGATTTGGATTATAGATATAACAATCCCAAAGCAGCATATAATACCAAAGTCAGGGCAGAAATTAAAATAGAATAGAAGAATAACTTGTTGGTAATACTTTAGAATTGTCTAAATATAAATAAAAACCTGAGGCTCCAAACAAAAGTGAACATATGGCAAACAAAATTTCCTTGTAAAAAAGTAAATTTAACCACATAATGGAGATGTTACACTGAATCAGAATTTTTTAAAAAATTAGTTTTTTCGATAGAGAATCTATATTTTCAGAGCAACACGAAGTACAGTGACATCATACTTTTGAATAGCAACATTCAAACCCAAAGAAAATTGGTTAATGTTTCCAGAATATTAAAAAGGCACTTAGATCAGAAGTTTACACCCAATAAAATTGTCATTCAAATGCACTGAAAAAATTTAAAAATAATAATAATCTTAAGTATTCAAATCTTCAGAATATGTGCCACACAGAAATCATCTTTGAAAGCACTTTTAAAGACTGTCTAAGTTAAATAATGATTATTTTTTTTCTCAGTACTGCGCTTGTTTCTTTGATAGTTGCCACCTATATTACTAAGGTTAGAAGTCAGCAAAATACATTTTCTAGACTCTCTTGCAGGTGCCTTGCTTGTGACACGTTGGTTACAAACACATTGTCAATCTTGAATTCCTCAAAAGCTTTCACAGCAGAAGCATCTAAATAACTCATTGTAATGCTCCTAGGGTAACCACTGCTTCCTGCAAATACTTCAGCTACTTGCTCTGTTTTTCTCTATCTGCACTTCCATCACATTTTTACCTAATATCAAATTTTAAATTCATCTGTCTAAGTTGTCATAATCAGTGTCTGCTTTTCTGATTGGATGCTGACTGGAAAGTTACTTCAGCAAGATGTATGGAAAGCAAAGAGGAATGATAGCTTCTTGTTTTCCAAAAAAGTAACAAAATTAACTAAATCTTTAAATACTGAGAATGAATATTGTACAAAATTATGAAAATGATAAGAAAAGACCAGAAGGCAACAAAATCATTTTATTTTATTTTTTCTTAATGGTAGCTCAAGGTGAGATAGAACTATTTAAAGAGAGAATAAATACAAGTATAGATAATAATATGATAGGAATAGCCACCAGAAGAATAAAATACAGTGCATAAAATGGACATTAGCATAAAAAGGTTGATAGGTAAAGTGGAGGATGTAAAGAGACATGGGGGACACAAATATATAGGTAACCATGGAAGAAACAGTTCAGCCAGACTTAAAAAAAATTAGTTATTTCAAAGAAGCACATTTAAATACAAAGATTTCTTTAAAAGTTTAAAATAAAAAGATGGAAGAAGCATATATACTGGGCACATTTGCATCAAAAAAGGGAATATTATAGGTCAAACAAAATATGTTATGATATAGAGCATATGAATAACAATCTGAAATGAAGATATTTATGATTGAAATGAAGAGAGGGAGCCGGACTCGGTGGCTTAGCCTGTAATTCTGCGCCTTTGGGAGGCTGAGGTGAGTGGATTGTCTGAGCCCGCGGGTTCGAGACCCGCCTGGGCAGTGAGACCTCATCTCTACAACAAATCAAAATATCAACCGGGCGGGGTAGCACGCGCCTGTAATTCCGGCTACTCGGAAGGCCCAGGCGGAAGGATCGCCGGAGCCCAGCAGGTCGAGGCTGTGGTGGCCAGGAGCGGCCACTGCACTGCAGTCTGGGCGACAAAGTGAGACTCCAACTCAAAAAAAACAATAACAAAAACAAAATGAAGAAAGGGCACGTGACTTTTAATGTATTATCCTTTGCATTTAATGCAATGCTTCTTGGTAGGTATTTATTTAAATATTAAGAATACCCATGTGAAGATAATTTTAAAATGTGGTTAAAAATTTAGAAGGACAGTATAATTAAAGAAATACAGAATTCTCATTTTATGAAGTGAAGTAACAGGGTAAAACATGACAAGTTTTTCTCAAAGTAATCTAGAAATTCAATTCAGTTTCAATTAAACATCTAATTGATTTTTAATTAAAGAAATGTAATAAATGGTTCAAGAGAAAAGTTCACAAATGCCTAGGGAAATTTGGGATTTTGGAAAATAAAGGACATTTGCTTTGCAGATGTTAAAACATATAACAAACTTGTGGTAATAAAAGTTCATTATAAGTACTTTTGCATATTAACAAGAGAAATACAGAAATTCAATATCAAAAAAAGATCTTTGACTTTGGCTTTAATTATATTTTTAGATATTTAAAATTGACAAAAGTATCTATGTAAATCTATTCACACGCATATACATACACACACACACAGATAAAAAGATAGACACAAATATGAATTTAGCTGCTCAACTTCACTAGCTTTTTGAGGGAAATGCAATTTTAAACTACCACAAATTCTAGTTAATATGCTTTAGGGTGCCTGAATGAAGAGTAAGAGGATATCAAGGTCTGTGGGAATATGGATGCCATCATGTCACACTGAAATTCATCCAGACAATCTGGACACCAATATGGCAATACTTGTAAATGTAAAATACTCCTTTCTATGAGATATTGATTCATTTCCTCAGTATGTAGCACAGTAAAACTCTCACACTGGCTCACAAAAGAATGGATGTATATTTGGGTCTTCATTATAGTCTTGTTAATGGTATCACTAAAGATAATGGCAACTCAGATACATATCATTAAATGCTTTTATTTATGTGTGTATTTTTTTTTACTGATCACGCAAGCATGCATATATCACAATTGACTTGTTCCGATTTTAGTAATATCTCACTTATACTCTTATTTCATATTACAGTCAAGTGGTTTATTCCACTCCTCTATAAAAGTTTATTTACCGCTTTCACTAATGGAATACAATTTAATATTTTACATGTCAAGCAATGCTTTAACATGATTCAACACCATTTTTCAGCTTTGTCTAGACTAGATAAGAACTAGAATTTTTTTTTCACCTCTCTGACTTGGCAACACTTTCCTTTCTCTGCAAAATATATATACATATATATATACATTGCCTTATATTGGTGAAAATCTTTCCTGTCCCCATATTGACTTTAGTGCCCAACAATAAGTTGTTGAGAACTGAACATTTCTAATTTTTTTCATTCATTGCAACATTGCCATTTTCAATTTTTATTACTTTTTAAGTCCAAAAGTTGAAGTTCATATATATTTTTAAATTTGTTAAATTTTAATTGAGTCAAGTTATACCAGAAACATGTCAAGTATCTACATAAAAGTAGAAAACTAATTCAAAATTCTGATTTGACATGTTAATACATATTAAGACCTTCATTTGGATTTTTCATAATTCTTACTTCTGATTTTGTACATATGCCATTAAATTTATATTATCAAATTTTATGTCCACCTCCCCCTGCTAGTACTTATTTAAAGAACAAGTCCTTTTCTTATTAACCCTCGTATTTCCAGTGGTAACATATCAACTAGAAATGACCATAAGCAAAATAATTATTTGTATTTAATCAATTAATCTATATATTAGAAATTAACATGGCAAGTCCAGTAAATACATCCAAAAAATTCTACAATTGTAAACTAATTTAATTAATGCTCCATTTTACAAACTGATTTTCAAATATGGAATGCACCTATATAAGGGAGCATTATCCAATTAATTTTACTAAACTCACCAACAAGCAAGTATTCTTAAATATGCTATATTTTAGAAATGATTTGTGTATCCTTTATGTTTTTATAAGGGCTTAGAAAAGTATCATTGAAGAAATATGAAACGATGTTAAAGTACTTTAGTCATGACAATGTGTATAAGTATTGTAAAAGTATGCTCATTTGTCTTGGATATTTTCAATAAAATTATATTTGCTTTGGTATTATAAAAATTCATGATGAAATGTAAGTTTTCTGGCAATGCTGAGCCATCTGTTTTGTTCAGATCTTATCGTTGTTATGCTCTGTACAGCAATAATAAAGTATGTTGGCAGTAAGAGAAATAGCAGTTGAATTTCTTTAGAAGATTAACAGTATGAACAGTACAACTAAGAAGGGAATCTGTTCACAGCTTCCAAAAATATCCCACCTTTACAACTCCTTAGCAAAGAAACCTGCAGTGTCTCCCAAACCCTCTTCTGCCTACAACCAAATGGCTACAAAATCACCAATGCATGCAATACTCTCCAGAGGGTTTTTTCTTCCTTTTGAAAGAAGAATGTTCATTACTATTACATTACTTCAATCTTGCAGCTGCCATTTTCCTCTTCTTTTCTCCAGTTTCTAGCTTTACATTTACTATTATCCTCTTTTCGCTCTTTTATCATTCCTTGTAAGGCTGATAGTGCTTTTAGGCATGTTTCTTTAAAATAGTTAGACGTTTGACATATACTATGCAACTGAATCTCTAATATGTACTTCTGTTCTTAGAAACAGAAATATGCTTTATTACTTAATAAGAAGGTGAACTATTTGCTGTCAATCTTAAATATTTAGATGATTAACCTGGTTTTGATTACAGAAACAGTAACAGTATAAGGAAACTTCTGTTTACATGCCCTAGGAATTGGAATTATCTAATTATATAATATTAGAAAATAATTTTAATTTAATTATAAGTTGTTGAGAACTGAACATTTCTAATTTTTTTCATTCATTGCAACATTGCCATTTTCAATTTTTATTACTTTTTAAGTCCAAAAGTTGAAGTTCATATATATTTTTAAATTTGTTAAATTTTAATTGAGTCAAGTTATACCAGAAACATGTCAAGTATCTACATAAAAGTAGAAAACTAATTCAAAATTCTGATTTGACATGTTAATACATATTAAGACCTTCATTTGGATTTTTCAGGAATTATATGTGTTTGATTTTGTTTGTTTGTTTGTTTTGTTTTGTTTTGAGTTGGAGTCTCACTCTGTCGCCCAGATTGGAGTGCAGTGGCGCTCCCGGCCACCGCAGCCTCCACTTGCTGGGCTCCGGCGATCCTTCCGCCTCAGCCTTCCAAGTAGCCGGAATTACAGGCATGCGCTTCCATGCCCGGCTGATTTTTTGATTTATTGTAGAGATGAGGTCTCACTGCCCAGGCGGGTCTCGAACCCGCGGGCTCAGGCAATCCACTCACCTCAGCCTCCCAAAGGCGCGGGATTACAGGCTGAGCCACCGAGCCCAGCTATGTGTTTGATTTTATATAAATAATCAATTTGGGGATGTCATTCTTTTGGGTCTTGCATGCTTAATTCACGTGTGTGTGTACGTGTACGAGTTTCCTTTTAGAAGTCTGCCAGATGCAGCAATTGTATTCGCAATTGTGTAATTCCAAATGCATCATCAGATTTCTGTAAATGGCAAGCCGTTTTCAGTTCATTTTACTTCTCTCATTTGCTACGACATTGAGAATTATATTATGTTTATAAAGTTTACTGCAATAAAAAATTCAGCACAAAGGTTGTTCCTTGACTACTTCTCAGAGTAGTTTTTTATATTATATCGAAGTATTTCTTTCTTACTAACTATATTAAAAGTGATTTGAAATATTCTTCCTAGTCAATTCAAATTTAGGGTTAAATATAAACTTTTGGCCATTGCCTGACTAGACTCTGGTATGGCCATATGCTCTTTGAGCTATGGCTGTTGCCATGTTTCCTAGTTTTGGCCCTCCCCCTACCTTGGAGAGGTGAAGCTCCTCTTTCTTTCCCTCTCTCTCTAATTTACTTTCTAAATAAACTCAAATTTACTTTCTAAATAAACTATATTTTCTAATCCAAAAAAAGAAACTTTTATTAGTCACATTGTATGAGAAGATATTTTAAAAAACACATCTTCCAAGGATGGGAAGAAAAGTTTATACTTTTATTTTTTAAAAAAACTAATGTAAACATATGCATATATTTATACATATCATTTAAAATATTAGGTTATAGACAGCTTTTATTTCACGATTTTTGCAACTAAATCATGAGTATGATGCTTATTAATAAATTTCCTACTGGTTATAAAATATGTTAATACATATGAAATCCCACATTACATATATCTATTTTTAAATTGAGCATTTTGTTCTCTGTTCACTGGTAAACTCAACCAGTGAATTATTATTTTTTATACAGGTAGAGTCTATTCAGTGTTGCAATTTCTATTTGGTTCTTTTTTGCACTTTCTACTTCTCTGTTCAGATGTTCTCTTTTCATTTATCATAAGCATACTCTATCCCACCTTTGTAATCTATAAGATATTCTTGTATCCTTATAATGAATTATTCTTTTATTTTCAAGTTTGTAGAGATGACTTCTGCTAATTTAATCTTAAATTTTTCTGTTTAATACTTATTCATAATTTTTCACTTAATAATACAATAATAGCTAACTTTTATGAGTGCCTATTATATGAGAAGGGGGATCCCCCAAAAAATAGAATTAAGTTTTGCAGGGTGAGTCCCTTGTTGTACAGGTTTCCCCAATAGATAAATGTTCTGGGAACCCATTGGCATCAGTGTACCAGGCAGTATTGTTGAGAGACGCTGTATTCAGCCTCAGTTAATTTTTTGGGAGATTCTTTCAAACATTTGCCCATTTCATTATGGCTGATTTATGAATGCACCTGCCCATACCACGTTGAGTGTTCAGCAGGTTTTGACCAAAAACAGTATGACTCCTATACTCCACCCTCTGTACTCAATCAATCTTGCCCTGAGTTATTTTTTTGTTGTTTCCCTGGATGAAAAAAAATTCTCAAAGGGAAATGATTTGCTGATGTGAAAGAGGTGAAGCAAAAAATGGAAGAAACACTAAAAGGTATCAAAATTGACGAGTTTAAAAACCATTTTGAGCAGTGAAAAAAATATCTCCATAGGTGTATTGCATCAAACAGAGATTGCTTTGAAGGTGACTGAAGTTTAAACATGTAAGAATAAATACATATTTTTAAATAAATACATGCTGGGCTTTTTGGGTCCCTCCTTGTTTTCTAAATGCTCTTACATGCCATGTGTAGTCTATATATGAATTATATACTATAATATTTACTACACTGTAAATCATATAGTGTACATTATCCTATTTTCATGTATGACATAATAATATAGCTTGATTTTGATGGTCAAATTTCTGAGTTTATGTGTAGGCTCATCTATTGCATCACAGACAACTAAATGACTAATGGAGATTCATTTCTCTTCCCTAGTAAATTTTTTTCTTTTGCTGGAAATGTGTTGCCTTGCTAACCAATGTATTTTAACATATCTTTTCATTTCTCATACCTCATTAATGGGACCCTGGACTTAGGTCTATCTAGTGTGACCTGTGTTGTCAATCATGGTGTTAAGGCTACTTTGTGGTTTCTTCATGTTCTCTATTCACAGAGTACACATTCAATGGTGTCACAATAAACTTGCATGTACAAGATGATGGTGTAATTAAAACATAGCATCAGCTGATGACTCTAACTCCCACGTTAAGGAATGATACCTGACCAGTTACAATTTCATTGGATTTTGTATAAACAAAACCAAACTTCTATTATTTCATGGAGATTCTGAATTTGCTTTGTGTCAGTTAACTAATACTGATTAAATAATGACCTTTTATAAGTTATTTACCCTTGTGCTGCCATAAGTTGATTCTTTATTAAATAGGCATACTGAATAATTAAACAAATTAGAGTATGTGGATCACTTAGTTCAGATTGTGGCATATAATAAAAACTACACAATTAGTTGTTATGATAACAATAATAATTATTATTAGGCAAGCATATAGTACATACTATTTTAGCACTAATTATTTACATGGAGAAAGTACACTACAATTTGCAAATATTAGCTTAGTTTCTCCATCTAAATAATTAGTGGTAAAATAGTATGTACTATGTGTTTGCCTAAAAATAATTGTTATTATTATTTGAACAACAACTGATTATGTAGTTAGATATTTTGGGGTTAGTTTTGCAAAGACTGGATATGAGGCACCTGACATAAAGGCTGTAAAGGAGGAGACTGAACCTTAAGAATGAAGAGAGTGGAGATTCTTACCCATGACATTAATATAAATATATCATTCTTTTTCCCAAGGTTTGAATGAGTCAATCTTTAAAACTAAGTCTATGATGGGCACATCTTTTTAGTTCATTATTATTTGAGAATGTCTTCATTTTGCTGGAAGAATAGTTTCACAGAATATAGAATTCAAGATTGATAGTATTTCATATTCAGCACGTGAAATAGGTTGTGCTACTATTTTGCCTTCATGGCTTCATTATGGGAAGTCTGCAGCTATTCAAGGTGATGCTTCCCTGTAAGTGATGTATCATTTCTTTTTGGTTGATTTATAGATTTTTTTTCTTTGTCATAATTTTCAAATTTTAATTATGTTGTGCCTGGTGTTAGGCTCATAGACATGTATAAGTGGTATATCCTCTTGCTGACTTGACTCTTTTTATTGTATAGTATGGCTCCTTGTCTTTTTTATAGTCTTTGATTTGTAATCTATATTATCTGAAATAAATTTAGCTATTTTTGCTTCATTTGAATTTCCAACTGCATGGAATATTTTTTCCACCTTTCCACTTTCTATCTGTATCTTTATAGGTAAAATGGGTTTCTTGAAGGTAGTATACAGTTAGGTCTTATTTTTTTATCCCTTCAGTCACTCTGTGCCCTTTAATTTAATAACTGAGACTATTTACTATTTAGTATTATTAAGTAAGGACTTGCTACTGCCATTTTGTTGCTTACTTTCGGATTATTTTATGACTTCTCTCTTTTTTCTTCCTTTCTTTTTCTGTGGTTAATTATTACTGTTGGTAGTATGTTTTAATTTGTTGCCTTTTATTTTTAGTGAATCTGTTACAGGTGTTTGCACTATGGTTTACATGAAGCTTACGAAAAGAAAATCATAGGCTACAAGTTATTTTAAAAAGATGACAACTTATCTTAGATCACAAAAGAAAAGAAACAAAGATTAAAAAATAGTACAATTCTACACATTTAACTTTTAGTTGCCTTGATTTACAAATTTTTGTTAGACCTATTTCTTAATAGGTTGCTTTAGGTATCATTGTTTTTGATAGATTTGTCTTTTGTGATTCACACTAGAGTTATAAGTAAAGTGAATTGTAACCCTAAATAAAGTAAGAGAGTGCTCTGTAATTGTTTTGTGATTCCTTTTACCAGTGAATTTTATACCTTGAAAAGTGGTTTTTTTTTTCCTTTTTCTTTCAGTTTGAAGAACTCCTTTTTAACAATTCTTGCAAGACAGATCTCATAGTGGTACGTTCTCTCAGTTTTTTTGTTTGTCTGGGAAATAATTTATCTTCCCTTTCACATTTGCTTGACAATTTTACTTGACACAATATTTTTGGATAGCAAGTTTTTGTTGTTTTGTTTTAAGCACATTGAAAATGTCTTTTCAACTTCTTCTAGCCAGTATTCCGTTGAGAAGTTTGTCTCCTGGCAAATTAAATCTTCTTTATATGTTATTTATTATTACCTCTCACTGATTATAGGATATTCTCTTTGTCCTTGACATTTGAGAGTTTGATTATTATATGCCTTGGGGTAGTCTTATTTGGGTTGAATATGTTTGGTAATCTAAGACTTTCTTGTACTTATATATTTTTATATCTTGCTTGGGTTTTGGAAAGTTTTCTCCTATTATTTCTTTGAGTAATATTTCTACCCCTTGCTCTTATCTCTTAGCTCCCTCTTAAGCATTAATAATTCTTAGATTGGGCAGTTTTAATTCCTTTTTGTTCTTTTGTATTGTCTTTTATGACTGTGTATTTCCAAAAGCCAATCTTTGAGTTCGGTGACTTTTTCCTCTACTTGATTCATTCTGCTGCTGAGACCCTCTAAGGAGTTCTTCAGCCTATCAAATGTATTTCTCAGCTCTAAGATTTCTGTTTTATTATTATTATCATCATCATCATCATCATTTCGATCTCTTTTTAAATATATCTGATAAATTTCTGACTTCTGTGTTATCTTGGAAATTATCGAATTTTTTTTAAAACTGCTACTTTGAAATCTAGTCCCTGAATGTCACAAATCACCATCTTTTAAATTTTTGCTTTGTCATTTTGGGAAGGTCATGGTTTCCTAGTCATTGTTGTTTCTTGTGAGTATACATCTATGTCTTTGGATTGGAGGATTAGTTATTTATTCCAGCTTCCCATCTCTGGCTTCTTAGGATTTGTATTTATTTGCTTAGCGAATTTTTTTTTTTTTTTTTTTTTTTTGAGTTGGAGTCTCACTCTGTCGCCCAGACTGGAGTGCAGTGGCCGCTCCTGGCCACCGCAGCCTCGCCTGCTGGGCTCCGGCGATCCCTCCGCCTCAGCCTTCCAGGTAGCCGGAATTACAGGCATGCGCTACCACGCCCGGCTGATTTTTTGATTTATTGTAGAGATGAAGTCTGCCCAGGCGGGTCTCGAACCCGCGGATTCAGGCAATCCACTCACCTCAGCCTCCCAAAGGTGCGGGAATACAGGCTGAGCCACCGAGCCTGGCTTGCTTAGCGAATTTTTACTAAGTCACTGCTTTCTTTTTGACTCTAGGTGGCACCATAAGTCCAGGTTCACCTTGTCTCTAGAAAACGGTGAGTCCCTGTCTGTCTTAAATGAGAGTTCTGGGGTTGAGAATGGTGGTGTTGCTTTTGCTATTTGTCTCTGCTCTGTCCTTAGGAATATTTCTCCCTTTTAACAGTCATGATGTTACCTGTGGGTTGAAGTAAGAACAAGTCTCTTGCCAGAGAACCAAAAAGATGGGAAGTAAAGACCTCAATTTCACTTTTCCAGTGTAAAAACCCAGAGATGGGGAGAGATTTTCCATATACTTGGTGCTGACAGAATAGAGGCAAGGGACATTGTGGATGTGAAAGTCTGAGTCTACTATGGTCTCCTCAGAGTTTTTCCATTTCTCTGTGGCTCCCTAAATTGTCTCACTCTCATTCTTGAGCTCTGGGTTGTTGCTAGTATAGATCTCCAAACCATATACTTTTTCCTTTTTATTTTTGTTTGGGAAAAGTAAACTCGGCTTGCCTATGCATTGCCATTTTGAAACCACAAGTTTCTAACCTCTTCCTTATTCTGAAATCCACGTTTTCTGAAATTAATATAGCTACTTCTGATAAAATTTATCAAAGAATGTCTAAATAAGTGGAGAACTAGTTATTTATTCCACATTTATGGATTAAAAGATTCAGTATTTATAAATGACAATTTTTCCTAAATTGCATTATATGTTTAAGGCCATTTCAATGAAAATTGAATCAAGCTATTTTACAGATGTTTGCAAATGAATTGAAAAGTTTATATGGAAAAAGGTGTGCCCCAGAATAACCAACAAAATACTAAAAAGCAACAACACTGAAGAACTGATACTATCTGACTTCTAGACACTATAAATCTATTTGGAATCAAGATGCCATGGTACTGCTGAAAGAATACACACCAACATTAATTAAACAGATAGTGATCCTTGAATAGAAGTACAGAAATATAGTAAACTAATCTTTGGCAAAGGATCAGGGGCAATTCAATGGAGAAATGAAAGTATTTTCAACAAATGATCTAGAAAACTGAAATATCACATGCCAAAATATTAATGTAGAGACAGAAGATAAATCTTACAACTTTCATATAAATATATAAATTAATCCAAAATATAGTACTAAATATAAAGTATAGTACTATAAAACAGGGGTCCTCAACCCCTGGACCACGGACCAGTACTGGTCCCTGGCCTGTTAGGAATTGGGCCACACAGCAGGTGAGCAGTGGTCCAGCACTGCTCCACATCCTGCCAGATCAGAGCATCAGATTCTCATAGGTGTGCAAACACTATTGCAAACTGTACATGTGAGAGATCTAAATTACATGCTCCTAGCCGGGCTTAGTGGCTCAGCCTGTAATCCCGTGCCTTGGGAGGCTGAGGTGAGTGGATTGCCTGAGCCCGAGGGTTCGACACCCACCTGGGCAACTTGGTGAGACCTCATCTCTACAATAAATAAAAAAAAAAATTAGCCAGGTGTGATAGCGCGCGTCTGTAGTTCCAGCTACTTGGAAGGCTGAGGTGGAAGGATCGTCGGAGCCCAGCAGGTTAAGGCTGCGGTGGCCGGGAAGTGGCCACTGCACTCCAGTCTGGGCGACAGAGACTCCAACTCAAAAAAAAAAAAAAAAAAAAGGTTAGGGACACCTGCTGTAAAACTCTCAGAAAACATACAAAAGAAAGAAAAGAAAAAAGAAAGAAAGAAAGAAAGAAAAGGAAGGAAGGAAGAAAAAGAAAGAAAGAAAGAAAATGAAAGAAATAAAGAAGACAGAGAAAATCTATGTGATATTGGTTTGGTGCTGTGATTTTTAGATACAACTGTGATTTTTAGATTATTAGACGGTTGTAAGAGTTTACTGAAATTAAAAATGTCTACCCTGTTATAGACACTGTTAAAAAAAAAAAAAAAAAAAAAAAGGGCTAGTCACAGCCAGGGAGAAAAAATAGAGAAAATATACAAGGCTCTTGTTACTCACCAATAAAAAGTAAGCCAAGTTAAAAATAGTCAAACATTTGATCAAACTTTTCACAAAACAAGGTATACAAATGGCAAATTAGTATATCAAATGATCTCAACATCATATGCCATTATGGAATTGCACATTAAAACTGCAAAAATCAATGTGATACTATTCCAAACCTATTATAATAGCAATAATCCCCAAATCCGACAATACCAAATTCTAGCAAAAAATCAGAGCAACAGAAATTTTCCATTGGTACTGATAGAAATGCAAAATGGTACAGCCACTTTGGAATATAGGGACAAGTTTTTCCCTTTGTGAATGAGAAAATATTAAACTGTATCTTGTGCTTTAACCACCAATATATTTTGAAACCAGTTAACTTGTTTCTTAGTTCCACAGGTTCACAGATAGAAAGGAATTATGACTCAGGAAGGGTTATAGGCAGACTCTTCTATTTCTGGTTTAGCTACTTGAACTTCAGGACTGATGAAGTTTAGACAAAATTTTTTATTTTGAATTTATGTCATATGGGTTGAGATTTCTGAGGATGTTGGGATAAGATAAATGTATTTTGCGTGTGGAGGAGATGGATACTGGGGTCTAAAAGCAGACTGTAACAGGAACAATGGATACCTAAGTATGTCCACATCATAGTCCTTGGAACCTGTGAATACATTACTTTATGTAGCAAAGGAAACATAGATATAATTGATAAATTAAGAATTTTTATATAAAGATTATCCAGGATTATTTGGGCGGATCTAATTCAATCACAATGGCTTTTATAAGAAAAAATGGGGACAGAGTGTAAAGAAAGTATATGTGGTGACAGAAGCAAAGGTTAGAGTAATATAATTTGAGCCTGAAGGAAGAGACCTCACACTAAGAAATTCAGGCAGCTCCTATAAGCTGAAAAGCAAGTAAAAGACTCTCTCCTACAGTTTCCAAAATAAATGCACTGTAGCCAGCACCTTACCTTTAGGAATTCTGATTTCTAGAAATGTAAGATAATAAATTTGTGTGGTTTTAAGCCACTATATTTGAGGTACTTTGTTAGAGCAGCAACAGGAAACTAACACAGGAAAAAAAATAAGTCTCAGGACTTCAGGGATAAAGAAGCTTCTGTAGTTAAGCATTTGCTGTGGGGAGCTCTCCAGAAGTCTCTGTGCACATTCCCCTCTGAGTGATATGGAGCAAAAATAGCACTTTCCTGGTAGGTGCTTATTGTGATGTGACCCCAGCAGCGCTTCTTGACTACCTTGGTTCTTCTGAATGGGGAATGAACGTCTCAGACCCATAGGAATTAAGCACAGTGAAATGCAATAGATGATTCATTTTCATAAAATGGAAAGAAGTCTGTTAATGTGACCAAGAGCATGTACTAGGAAGCAGTGAACAAAGGAGAGCATGGTAAGGGCCACATTAGGCAGACAGAACTTACTCAGAAATGAGAAAACTCAAACCCTCCCATCAAATAGTAACAAGTACTAATTTAAACCTTATTTAAACTGAAAGCCCCTCAGGCAGCATCTAGCAGAGATTGTGACCCCATAGTCCTCCGCTAATGAGGAAATGGGGAGGGCCCTGCACACTAGGAATAAATTGCTTGCTGTAACTTCTCTGGGTATGCCTGCACACCAGACATCTTATTTAAGACCATTATTAAAGTCTAGCTTCTGTTGCACTCCACATCTCCATCAAGTCCTTCCTATGATTTTGGATGGGTGTGCTTGTTTCTCACAACTAAGGGTTCATCCAGGATACTCTGCATCTGTGGGAGGAGAATCCCATCAGAAGGGGTGATGTGTTCCACCTGACTTCAGGTGGTCTAGTCTGCTTGGGCATCTGGGCTGTTTGTGGGACTGCAGATAAGGTCAAGACTGTTGTTCCAGAGACAGTGGAAACAACACAGGGGAAGCAACACTGCTTCGGCAAAAAAGCCACCTCATGCATGAGCCAAGACAGGAAAAATTGAACTGTAAGTACTTGATGGTTGGGGAATTCTCGGAGGTTGCATGGGTGTGTGACTGAAATGTATCGCAGATGCAAGGCAAGTGTGGAGACTCAATCCATGGTCCCATCGTCCCACGAGGGAAATGGCTGGAGACAAATAAAGCAAATCTTGGAGTGCACAACAAACCAATGTGGGGGGCGGGGGTTGAGTGCATAGATTGATGGCAGGCACAGACATCAACAAGGGAATATAAGAAACTCCTAGTAAGTGGGGTTGAGTATTCTAGTTAGCCGAGAATGGGGAGTAAAAATTCTAGGCCTAGGGAATCCAAGAAAGGGGGAGACAAAAATTCTCCCTCTAACATTCCTCCAGATACTTCCTTGGGGAAATATTGAGGTCTTAGGGGGATAACTCTTGTACCAAGGACAAGGGGAATTATCAGAAGGGCTGCAATGCCCATATGGGAATGAGAACACCCTCCAGGACTGGATATTCAGCCAGACGATCAAAAGTACCCAAGTGTAGATTTTGGGTAGGACAATAATCAAGAGGAAAGAGCTAAAATCCAGGATCTGAAGGAATTGATAATTAAGGGAATCAGACCCAAGGTCTCAGAATGTCTCTAAGACTTTTACGGCCCAACAAGAAAAGGAAGAAACTCCACCTGTCTTACTACAGAGACTTAGAGACCAAATGAGAAAATACTCTGTGCTAGACCCAGAGGACTCAGTGGGAAAGGGTCTTCTAAAGGTTAATTTTGTTATAAAAAGTTGACCTGATATTGCTAAAAAGTTGCAGAAACTTGAGGAGTGGAATAAGAAACCAATAGAAGAATTATTTAAAGAGGCACAGAAAGTGTTTGTAAAATGGGATGGATAAAGGAAAAAAAAAAAAAGAAAGGAAAGATGTTAAGAAAGTTATGGGTAGGATGTTATATTTTTGGTGAGGAAAGTCATAAAGGAAAGATAATTTTGCATATGAAGCATTTTTGTATGATACAATTTTTTCCTAAAGTAAAATGACTGGTTATTTAGGAAAGAGGGAAATACAGGACAAAACAGAGTCCAAGCACTCTGTCAATGGTATGTGGAAGTCAGGATAAGTTTCATGAAAGATAATTTATAAAAGCAATCTTGGTATATAATTAAGTTAGTTATAACTTTTCCTCCAGTTTTAACTTCTGTTATGACTTGAAAGGTTTTTAATTACTTAGAAAACTGGGCTTTAAAAGAGGTCACCATAGATTTGCTTAACTTCATAGGACATCAGGGACTGAGGGTATCTCATACGTTACAATTTGTAGAAAAAGAAGTTAAATACCTGGGACATCTGATTAGTGAAGACAATGAAAAATCAACCCAGAAAAAACAAAAAAACAAAAAACAAAAAACTGGAATAATTGGCTACCCTTACCAAAGACAAAAAGAGCATAACATTTTTAGGCCTAATAGTCCATTGCAGATTATGGATTGACTCTTGTGCTCAGAAAACCAAAGATTTATACTTTAAGTTGCTAGAGGGAGAGCCAGATCCTCTCAAATGGACTGCTGAAGAAGTACAGATTCTAGAAGGGCTGAAACAAACTCTAATCACAGCTCCTATTTTAGCACTCTCATCTTTAGAAAACTCCTTTCACTTGTTTATAACCATGGATCTGGGTGTGGCCATCAGAGTCCTTACTCAAAGCTATGATGGAAAGAAGCAACCAGTCACTTTCATGTCCAAATTGCTAGATCCTGTGTGGAGGGGTTGGCCTGAATGTGTTCAGGCTGTAGCAGCCACTGCCTTATTAGTGGAAGAAAGTTGGAAATCAACTTTCAGAGGAACCCTCATGGTCAGTACTCCCCCATCAAGTCTGTGCTGTCCTAAATCAAAGAGTCAGGCAATGGCTGACAGTTTCCCGGATTCTAAAATACAAGGCAATACTATTGGAAAAGGATGATTTGGTGCTAACCACAGATTCCTGCCTCAACTCCATGGGCTTCTTACATGCCAGGGAATAAGAAATCAAGAGGAATTGGGTCATGATTGGGTCATATTATTAAATGCCAAACCAAAGTCAGACCAGAATTGGGGAAAATGCCACAGCATGGGGGCATTAAACTCCCCTAGAATGATTGAAGGCAAAAAAACATAATGGCTATGCCATTATTGATGGAGATCAGTTGTCTACCTGTGAAAAATTAAAGTTACCTAACAAATGATCTGCACAAACTTGTGAATTAGTCATCCTTAATCAAGCTCTGAAACTGCTTGCAGAAAAAGAAGGCATCATCTATATAGATTCTAAATACACCTTTGGAGTAGTCCATACCTTTGAAAATATCTGAGCAGAATGAGGGCTCATAAATAGTAAGCAATGGGAACTGGTTCATGGAGAATTGTTTAAAGAGGTTCTAGAAAATTTATTGCTCTCTGCTGAAATTCCAATAACATATGTCAATATCACCAGAAAGGGGGCTCCTTTAAAGCAGTTGACAACAGACTGGCTGATGAGACAGTCAAAGAGGTGCCCTTAGAAAGTGAGATTAAACTCCTGAACCTCACCCCCAACATACCTATAGTCACCATGAGATAGCAACTTACTGAAGAATAAATTAAGAGAACGGGGGAACTGGAGGTTTCTCCAAACAAAGAGGGGAGATAGTTTCTTCCAGAAGGAAGAAAGATGGCTAGTAAATCAATTATAAGGCAACTAATGACCATATTACATAAGGGGATTCACTGGGGATCTCATGGCAATGTGTGATGCACTTCTAAAAACTTATGGGTGTGTGAACATATACATATACACACATATGAGTGTGCGGGCTAAATAGATTTGTCAAGGATATATCTATCACCTGTCAGAAGATAAACAAAAAGTTATTAGAAAACCAATGAAAGGGCAAAGATCCCCAGAGCTGGGGCCATTCAAAAGTATCCAAATTGACTTTACCAAATTGTCTAAGGCTAGAAAGCTCAAATATCTACTAGTAATTATTGACCATCTCACTGGATGGGTGGAGGCTTATCCTTTAACAACTGCCAATAGCAGGGTCAATAGTAAAGGTGGTTTGGGAACAGACAATTCCTATGTTCAACCTAACAGAAAATATTAATTTGGATAATGGGAGTCACGTTATCTTAAAGGTGTTACAAGGGATAATGGGGGCTCTCCAGGTTCATTGGGACTTTCATATGCTTTGGCATTCACCATCTTCAGGAAAAGTAGAAAGAATGAATTAAACTCTTAAAAAACATCTGACCAAATTAATGCTAAAAATTAAGTTGCCCTGGATTGAGTGCCTCCCTGTAATTCTCCTCAGAATCAGAACTGCTCATCGAAAGGATCTGGGCTTGTCATCCTATGAGTTAACATATGGGTTATCATACTTAGGGAGGGCAACAGACTTGCCCACTACAAAGGCAAAAGAAAAGTTTCTGAGAGACTATAAAATGGCCATCTCCTCTACCTTATCTTCCCTCAGGTTAAAAGGGCTTCTTTCTCAAACTCCTCCTCTTGAGTTTGTGGCTTATTGCTTCTAACGTGGTGACAAGACCTGGAGACAGGACAAGCTCCAACCGAGGTGGGAAGGCCCTTATCAAGGGCTCCTGACCACCATGACTGCTGTCTGAACAGCGGAGAAGGGATAGACTCCTTATACTAGGATCAAAAATGTACCTAAAGACTCCGGGGAATTTAATGCTAGGTCAAAAGTGTCTCAAATGGTGGACCAGCCTCTTAAAGTGAGGTTAAGGAGGACCCAACCATGAGGGGAATAATCATTTTATTCTTTATGTGAAAACTTTCAACTGTGGATGGAAAGATACGGGAGCACTTAATGAGTGTACACCAAAGTCTAGGGAAATGGAGGTATCCTTCAAGCATGCAATTAATGTAACTAACACTTCAGCTCCCCAAACTATCAGATTTGATGCAAGTCAAATATTCAGCAGGAATTTAAACAATCAAAGGCAACTTTTCCATGAGGATAAGTATCTGTGCCCTGACCCCAATTTGTGTCACCCTCTCTGTGCATTTATGAGTTGGGATGTTGGTAAACCACAAAGTTCCAAGGTTGGCCTGCTGGGCCAAAGAGGCAAGACTGAATATCTAAATCCACTAAGGGATTAGTTGCACTTCTCTAAAGGGATCCCACCAGAGAACTGTCAAAGTTTACAATATAATCCTATCTTGCTGGTTATAAACAGTCTGTGACGTCAGGACAGTAATCCTAAAGCAGCTCCAGGAGTGTATGGGTTGAGTGCTGATATTTCAGGGACAGAGCCAGTGGGACAATTCACCCTCAGGCTAGTTGAATGTAAGAATTCAACCAGTTCAGTACTAAATGAAGGTGCCATAATTAAGTATAGCCCACACAGCAACGATCCTAGGAGGGTGACTATAATTGAGGTTAAGGATCTTAGGCAAACCAGAAAAATTGAAACAAGTTATGGAGACACTAATGCCTGGGTAAAATGGGTTCAATATTCAGTGCTTGCTTGAAATAAGAGTGATTGCTATGCATATGCCGTAGGATGGCCAAAAGTGCAGGTAGTTCTGTTTCCCCCTGGACACAGACCCCACTAGGATGAATTGCATGATGGCACTATACCAAGACAAGGATGCCATGCAAGAACCTGTCCCTACATTCCCCTGCCTTACAGAGCTCAGATCCAAAGGCAGTTCTCTATTTCTCCATAGGGATGGCAAACCTCTCCTCCTGCCTCTCCAGGCAAGGGGAAGAGTTCATGGAACCTGTGGGTGATCTCATAAACTTCACTCTCATCCGAAATGTCTCTGGTGAGTCTAGTGGCAATTTCTCTAACTCGCACATCCCCCAAACAGATGTTTGTTGGTATTGTGGAGGGAAAAGCCTGTAAGTTGTTCCTGTCCAACTGGACCAAGATCTGCATGCTTTAACTTGAATATATACATTGACTCCATAGGAGTACCCAAGGAAGTGCCTAATGTATTCAAGGTTAGAAACCAAATAGCCTTTCCCCACTACCCACAGAGGGGTCCATACGGTGTTGTTCTCAATTCTAGTCATAACTTAAAGGAAAACTTTCACAATGTCCAGAGCCCTTGACATCCTGCAAATGAAGGAGGAGGATGTCCTCAAATTCCTTGCAGCAGGCACCCACTTAGGTGGCACCAACCTTAACTTCCAGATGGAGCAGTACATCTATAAAAGGAAGAGTTATGACATCTACATTATAAATCTGAAGAGGACCTGGGAGAAGCTTCTGTTTACAGCTCTTGTCATTGCTGCCATTGGAAACCCTGCTGATGTCAGTGTCATCTTCCATGAATACTGGCCAGTGGCCTGTGCTGAAGCTTTTTGCTGCCACTGGAGCCACTCCTATTGCTGGCGCTTCACTACTGGAACTTTCACCAACCAGATCCAGGGAGCCCCATCTGCTGGTGGTTACTGATCCCAGGGTTGACCAGCAGCCTCTCACAGAGGCATCTTATGTTAACCTGCCCACCATTGCTCTGTGTAACACAGACCCTCATCTGTGCTATGTGGACATTGCCATCCCGTGCCACAATAAGGGAGCTCACTTAGTGGGTCTGATGTGGTGGATGCTGGCTCGGGAAGTTCTGCGCATGCGTGGCACCATCTCCCGTGAACACCCGTGGGAGGTTATGCCTGATCTCTACTTCTACAGAGATCCTGAAGAGATTGAAAAAGGAAGAGCAGGCTGCTGCTGAAAAAACTGTGACCAAAGAAGAATTTCAGGGTGAATAGACTGCTCCAGCTCCTGAATTCACTGCTACTCAGCCTGAGGTTGCAGACTGGTTTGAAGGTATGCAGGTGCCCTTTGTGCCAATTCAGCAGTTTCCTACTGAAGACTAGAATGCTCAGCCTGCCACAGAAGACTGGTCTGCAGCTCCCACACTCAGGCCACTGAATGGATAGGGACAACCACTGAGTGGTCTTAAGCTCTTAAGCAACACAGGCTCTTAAGCAACACGGAAATAAGGTTGGTGGAAAATAAACTTGTTTCTAAGGAAAAAAAAAAAGAAAGAAACCAAATAGCCACAGGGTTTAAAAGTGTGCACTCTTTTGGTAGTCTACTATTAATAAAAATATAGATTGAATTAATTATATTTATATAATCAATAAAGGCTTATAAACTATACCAAAGATGCCCTTCAAGGAATAGCTAGCCAATTGGATGCTACAAACAGGATGGCCTGGGAGAATAGAATAGCGTTAGACAGAATGTTTGTAGAAAAAGGAGGAGTTTTTTGTTATGTTGAGAGGAAAGCGTTGTACTTTTATTCCAAATAATACTGCCCCCAATGGTACTATCACTAAGACTTTTCAGGGACTTACCATTTTAGCTAAAGAATTTGTTGAAAACTCTGCAGTCAATGATCCTTTAACAGACTGGTTAGAAGAATGGTTTAAAAAAAATGGAAGGGTATGGTTGCCTCTATTTTAACGTCTCATATTACAGTTACAGAAATTTTAACCACTGTAGGATACTATGTTATCTTCTGTGTGAGGAGCCTAATCCCAAAAGCTTATAAAAGTAGCTGTAAACAAACAAATGCCCATGACTTATGCCCAAAGTAAACTCCTACTCTTCGATAAAAAGGTAAATCATGAAAAAAAAAGTTAATATTTACTTGGCATATTTAAACAACAGGGCCATACAAAACAATAAAAATAAAATGAAAACAAACCAAATGAAAAAAAGAGGAGGGGACTGTGAAAGAAAATAGATAATTCATTTTCATAAAATAGAAAGACATATGCTAACATGACCAAGAGCACATACTAGGAAGTAGACATGACCGAAGGCTAGTTAGAACAAAGTGGGGACGTGGTAAGAGCCACACCGGGGAAACAGAGCTTACTCAGAAATGAGTAAACTCAAATTCTACAATCAAATAGTAACAAGTACTAATTTATCCTTATTTGGACTAAAAACCCCTTAAGCAATGTCCAGGAGAGATTGGGACCCCACAGTCCTTGGTTAATGAGAAACTTGACAGGGGGGATTCTATGAATAGAAATAAATTGCTTGCTGTAACTGTTCTGGGTGTGCCTTCACACCAGATACCTGATTTGCAAAACCATCATGAAAAGTCTCACTTCTGTTGCTCTCCATGTCTCTTTGTCTCTCCTTTGATTTTGGATGGGTAAGCTTGTTTCTCATAGCACCATTGAATATGGCGGGGTTCCTTTTGCCAGTACCACTTGATTATCTCATTATCATTTTGGTTGTGAAGGGAAGTCTGAGACCCTGGAGAGAAGGGGAGTATTTTGTCTGGGCATATATATATATATATATTTTTTTTTTTGGGTCTGGGTGTGTGTATATATATATATATATATATATATATATATATTTTTTTTTTTTTTTTTTTAACCAGGGTCAGTTGTGTCACACTTTCTTATAACCAGAGGTACTCTGATTTGATACAAGAAATAAGAAATAAATGGGTTTTCTGGGCTTTCTTTGCTTGGGTTGGTGATTGACAACACTAAGACAGAGTCTTCCTTTGTTGAAGGAGGGATATAAGACACCCTTCTAAGTTGTTCTTCCAGTTCTAGGGTGCCAAATCAGTTTGACTTTCTCATACCATCCTTGGAGTCACCCTTTGGTCACCTTTTACATTATTTCCTCTTGCACTGAGCTGAGAGAAGCAGGAAGCAGGGACAAAGCAGTCTATTATTTTTTGTCTGAACCAGAAAACAAAATTATTTTAATATAAATATATTTAGCTAAATGTATTTAGTTAAGTATAATAATAAAACATGCAAATAAAATATGTTTAAGTCTTTATATATTCTTTCTTAACTATATAAATAGTGGGGCAGACAAAGATAAAGGTATAGTACTGTAGTATGTGAGCTCAGGAAAATTTTGTTTCCAAAACCACGAAGTAAATAAGAAAAATAATAAAATGTTCAGAGAAATTGCTTCTTTTACATATTTGGAAATGTCCATGCACCAGCAAATCACACTCTGTGTCTTCTGATGTATTACATTAGAAGTTCTACAATGTGAGTAATGACAACCTCGAAACATGTTATCTTTTTCTCATCCCACTTACCTCAACAACTGGAGCATGACCTTTTTAATAACAAGGATATATTTCAATTTACTTTAAATATCAGCACTGCATCTTTATTCTGGTAGCCTTCTGCCTGCATGAACACATTCAAAATAATTCATATTACCTATTAAATATATTTATATTATGCATCTTTTCTTTACAAGATTGGCGAAACATTACATACAGTGACTGTGAATTATCTTCAGCATTTTGAGTGTGTTTTCAGCAAGGATTGTGGAAAATTATTTTCATTTTAATGGATTTAAGGAGAGTTAGGATATTTTCAGTTTAAGGTGGAACAAATGAAACAGAGTTCATCGCTATATCTCTGAGGACTTTCTAAATAAGGAGTTCATAACCAGGGTATATGAACTTGAATTGATTTTAACTTGTATTCATATATCTATTTTCAGTAACTTCTGACTGAAAATTATATTTTCTTCAATCATATGTGCAGACAACAAACTCCAGTAACATTAACAATATTTACAACTTCTATTATTAAAAATTACAGATAGTTTTATACTGTATTTTACTTATTGCAGATCAATAGAAATTTTGATTATACTGGTTACTACCTTAAAATTATGATAGATATTAGATATTTCACTCAATATTTTTATTTAATGCATGAATAGAAACATTTATTGTTATATCAAATACTTTAAAATATGTTTTAATTTATTTTCAGTGCAATTGTTTCCTGTTGTATTTCTATATATTTTATCTCATAAATTAAAATATTATTTTGAAAATTTCATAGGCTTTACTAGCCTGTCTGCCATAAAAATTCATGGAGCAAATGCATGTGGAACACCTACTCTAAAATGGTAGTAAAATTTTTTTCAACATAAATTCAAATTCAATAAAAATGGAAGAAAACAAGATCAATTACATAGTCTTGAAGGCTAGAAAACTGATCAATAAATGGTAACTTAGAAGAACAAAAATACTGAATGCTAAACCAATAGAATGGCAAGCTAAGAAAGAATTCAATGTATATAGTCAATTTTCTTAAAGACTCAGGAATTAGCAATGTTAGTTGCTCCAGAAAGTGAAGTGAATATGGAGCTAAAAAGAATTGGTTAAATAATCTAAAACAACTGGGTAACCTTATCTTTTCTGCCACTCTGTTGAACTGGTGACTATTCATAGCAAACCTAGCAGAAGCCTACAGTGTTATTTTCTAAAAAAGGCAAAAGGAAAAATGCTGGAAAAATGTAATAAAGGTCTCAATTCAAGGCAAGAGTGAGGCATTATCATACCATAAACGAGAGAAATAGATGAAAGTTTACCTCCAGCAATGTTCACATTGCTCCAACAGCAGGATTTCTGGGTTTGAATTCACAAGCAAGCTCATAGGATTAAATAGGCATTGCCGAAACACTTACTTAGTGATGAGAAAGGATGTAAGTTATGCAGCAACACAGCATGCACTGTGACAGCATGGTAGAATCCTTGTGCTTCCCTGACATGTCTTTTGAATGTCTCTATCACACTGGGACTCACAGGAGAGAAGACGGAGTAGGTACTTCTGGATTGAAGCCGTTGGCACTAAGGGGCTTAGGGTTTTAGACCATGCTAATCATATGCTCCCTAAAAGGTAAATGACAAGCTCTCATTCCCAATGGGGTTGCATATATTACTCATATAGACTCTTCATAAATTACGTGTTCCCTAATATACACTATCTTTAACCAGGCAAATTTCTTGTATTGGTACCTAATTTCAGCAGAATCATCATTTATCTTGGGTGGATTTGTTATATAGTAGTCAGAAAGTCCTTGAGTTCATGTCACAGGAGAGTTTCAAATAAGGGCTAAATCCTGTCATTTCTAATGTTAAGAATCTCATGCAGTATCAAATATTTCTTTCAATATACTAAGTATTGAAACCTCTACCATCCATTTCACACTCATCTAAGATTTCTAGAAGGCAGACATTTACTTTCCATCCTAAAGACTGAAAGAATCTTCAGGAGATATCCTAGGACATAAGGCAAACGACGTGAAAGTAACAATATTTTGGATTTCAAAGAAAGCTTCTCAACTAGATCAACCTCTAGAGAAGACAAGTCTCATCTATACATATAAAACTTTCAATCACCTTGTAAATGATCCAATATCAAATATAAGAAAAAATTGAGAATGAATTGACATTTCAGATAAACCTTCTCATATGGAAGTCAGAAACGAAACCACATAGATTTAAAAAAATAATTGCAATTTTAAAGGATAAATAAGTTTAAAAATTGACATAGCATATTAATATTTTCACTAAGTATACAAAAATAATGCAGTAAAAAGTAATCATAGTATACAGTGATAAAATAATATTTTGAAAATATGCAATGCTTTGGAAAATTAAAAATATAATAGAAGTAAATTTGTTCTAAATTTCTATTTCAATCAATGTGGACTATTTTACAATGTTACTTTATTGTACTGTTTGGCCATTTTACCAACAAATAACTCACTGAGAAAAATATATAACTTTAAGTGAGAATGAGTAATTTTAGAAAATTATTTCTTATATTTTGGCAAAGTCTGCATGTTTGTGATTTTCATATATTTATTTCTGCCTTCGAATTCAGGGCTTCAGAACAACAAAATAATAACTCTTGTGTGCAAGAGAAATCTTCAACTGCTACCTTCCTCTAAATAGTCTCTTTTCCAAAATAAACATTGTTAGCTCCATCGAATACAATTATTTTAGGAGAATTTTATACAAGCTTCTGCTTTGTTTATGTGTACATTTGTTTGTTTGTTTTCACAATCTAATTTGTTTAATACAGAGCACCATTGCTAAAGATAATTCTACCTTGAGGTGAGCAAACCTTTTCTCTACAAGGCTATTTTGTAAACATTTTAGATCTCACCTAACATATGCAGTCTCTAAATATACTCCTTGTTTTGCTTTGTATTTTCATAATCCTTTAAAACATGTTTTATATAGCTTAATTGCTATTTATAAAAAGACTGCAAGCTGGATTTGGTCTTCAGGCAGTAGTTCGCCAAGCCCTAGCATCCACAAAAGGAGGTTTATTTGATTAAGAAAGTTCATCAAAGTAATGTAACCATAAAATTATGTTCACATTATGAGTAAGTCACCACAAATCTTGACCTATGTTGACTTTATAAACAACCAAAATGTCTATGTTTTTCAGATTAAATGCTGTATATGTTTTGACCTGTCTTATTCCTACCAGTTTATCAAATTTACACTTTGTCTTCTGCAGTCAAGATCAGGTATTGGCAAACTTTTTTGTTTTTCTCTGTAAGGGGACAGATGGTGAATGTTTGTTGGATTTAAATGTTTCTTTTACAGATACTAATATCCTCATGGTACAAAAACTGTCATAGTCATATATAAAGGGATGAACTGACTGTGTTGCAATAAAACTTTATTATTTAAAAAAAAGAACCTGGTTTTTAACTGCTGTTATATTCTAAAAAGATAACTGTTTGGTGATCTTGTCATTAGTGGATTATTTCTCCCTGGATTGGGTAACCTGAAAAAGCACATGAAGATATTTCTTGTCAAGATGAAAATAATACAAGAGGCAGAAGATACTGTTAAAAGTTTAATAAAATTTTTTAAAAATACCTTTTAAAAATCCACTTTAAATAGATATATAAGGTAAAATTATTGCTGTGGGATTTTTCCAATTATATCTAAGATTTTGGAGCCTCTTGGGAGTTCAGAGAAGAAACTCAGGACCACTAAATGGGGAGACATTCATCTTCTTTAATTGGAATAGCTCTGAATGTACCTCTTTAGAAATATGAAATATTTTTTTGCTAAACTTTAAGTGTTTAAACAACTTATATGCCCCCATATTACTCTAAAATGATATCAGATGTTGAATTGTGTTTATTGCCTTAATAAAATCAATACTTTGCATAGTATGACAGATTCTTAATAAATATTGAAAATGTATATTCATAAATTTATAAATATACATATTTCAACAAATGCCAATTACGTTTGTAATAGTAGGATTTTTGCTTACATTTAAAAATAATACATTAGAGATTATATCATATATTATATAATATCTTTTCTCTAAACTCACTTCTTTTTCATTTTCTTTTCCTCATGTACTGAAGAATAGATGCTCTAACCTCTGTTTCTTGGCTCTGCACACTCTCTTAATTCAATTTATGTAAGAACAGACGTTCTTACACCTGTGCATATTTTCTTCTAATTCTGAAACACATATAAAGCCCAAATCATTGGTTACACTGAACAAAAATATGTCCAAAGAGCAAGACAGGGGAAAAACTATAAAAACAAACTTGACAGTTTTTCTTTGTATTCTAACATTACTAGATGAAATTGTAACAACTTACTAAGCTATAAGTAATCACTTTATCCACACTTGATTATATGTATGTGATTACTTTAGCAAATTGCTGTGGTAAAGCCAGGGTGTTGCTTAAAGAAGCATCGTTTCAACATATTTTCTCTCTTTCTTCTATTCTCCTCTGTCTTCTAGCTGGTAGTAATAAGATGTTGAATTAGTTAAAGAAGTTAGTTAAACCAGCATCGGTCTCTATCAATGTTATCTCGCTATAACAAATTTTGATTTGCAAAACATCATCTACTAAAAATGCAGAATTGTGAAAATCAAATATGCTTTGTTTTACAATTAGATAATTATTAAAGTTAAGTTGTAAATATTGGGGTCAACTGTAGTAAATTTTAATATTTTATATTATCTAAAATAGTCTAGAATTTTACTCTTTAAATTGATAACCAATACTCAATTGTGGTTGTTTGATTTAAGTTAATTACAATTAAGCATAAATTAATTGGTTTTGTTGTTATTATTATTGCACTAGTCACATTTCAAGTGTCTATTCAGTTTTGGATTATTCAAATGTAGCAAATTTTCCTCTCCACAGATAATGACAACACTATTTGACAGCTTGCATTTAGAATATAGAGTGAAATCATGACACATTAGCAACAACATGTTGTTTTAAAATCTTGATTCCAAAATCTGGAGCTGAACTGGGAGCTGAGACCACTGTGCAACCCACAGACCAGCTCACTACCTGAGATAATTGAAAACTCATTTCAGTAAACAAGGGTCAAGTAAAGACTCACACTGACAGTAGCCAGCTCTTACCCACACATGCCACCTGGAGATTGAACAATGCAACATAACAGGTGATCTTCTTCCATTAGTGCAAGCCACTGAAGAAGATGAACTTCCTGAGCTCCCTGTGACCTCACCCCCACAAGAGGAAATGAGGTGGCCCACACTCCCAGTATACCACTTTTACAACCAACACACAGAAAAGCCTATATATATAGGCTATTTATATCCAAGGAACTTGCACAGACTAGTTACCAGAGTTCATGAAGATGAGATAGAACCAAAGAAACAATTTTGAAAGTATGAAAATAAAACAAAGTGTTACCCCTCCAAAGGGGCACATTCTTTTTAACATTATTTTATTTTATTTTAGAGATTTGTTTACAAACAAAGATTAACTATATAGGCAGACTGCATCCAGGTGGAGTTTAGGTTTCTAATTTACCCTTCTTCCCCTGGTAGTGGACCTGGTACACTTTGTGTTGTCACATGTCACCCACCCTCCTCCTTCCCTCCTTCTCCAAACAATACCCAGCAACTGTTGATCTCTCCCTTGAGTTCATATGATTATTGTTCAAGACCCACTTATGAGTGATAGCATATGCTATTTAATTTTTTGTTTCTGTGATAGATCACTGAGTAAGATGGTCTCCAATTCCACCTAATTTGCTGTGAAGTCCATGATTTTGTTCTTCTTTATAACTGTGTAATTCTCCATCATGAATATATACCACATTTTCTTTATCCAGTTTACTTTCGATGGGCAGTAGAATTGGTTTCATGTTCTAGCTACTGTGATTAGTGTGGCCATAAACATACATGTACAGGTGACTTTTTGGTAGACTTATTTATGCTTCCCTGTGTATATTCTCAGGAAAGGCACACTAACTCTTCAACAATGGACCCTACCGAAATGAAATACCTGAAATGTCAGATAACGAATTCAAAATATTGATTCTAAAGAAGCTCAATAAGACTCAAGAGAAAGCTGATACAAAACATAAATAAATAAGTACAACAATATAAGAGGTTAAAGGAGATACTGACAAAACAACATTAAAAAAACTAAACTAAAAAAATTCATTGGTGGAGATACAAAACAGTTTAAATCCTTAAAAATTGTCTAGTTTAAATGGAGGAAATAATCTCAGAGCTGGGAGGCAAATCTTTTGAATTAACTCAGTGTGAAATAAAGAAAAATAAGGAAAATGAGCAAACTTTTCATAAGTATGGGATTTCCCCAAAAAACACACAAAAGCATGGACACTAAACAACTTGCTGTTGAATGACTTCTGGGTTAACAGAGAAATCAAGACTGAAATAAAAATTTACCTGGAAACAACAGCACTAACAAAACAAACAAAAAACATTTTATCAGAATCTCTGTGATGCTATGAAAGCAGTATTAGGTGGAAAATTCATAGCATTGCACACGCACATCAAGAAAATAGAAAGATCACAAGTAAACATCCTAAAATCACATCTAAGGAAACTGAAAAGACAAGATCATCAAAATCCTAACTTCAACAGAAGAATCCAGATCACCAAGATAATAATCACAATTGCAAGATATAGATGATAAAAATATAATAGAAAGATCAGCAAGACAAAAAACTGGTTCTTTGAAAGTTTAAATAAGATGGACAAACCCCAGGCTAGATTGAATAAAAAAAGAGAGAGAGAAAGAAAGTCCAACTAAACACAAAAATGCAAAACACAATGTTACAACTGACACAGAAAAGAGTCAAAAGATTATCACAGATTATTACAAACACCTCCATGTAAATAACCTAAAGGAAATGGAGAACTTTCTGACATTACAAAACCTCCCATGCTTGAAACAAGAAGAAATTGATACTCTAAACAGACCAAAAACAAGACAGGAAATCAACTCAGTCATAAGAAATCTCCTTACCAAAAGAAGCCCTGGACCAGATGGCTTCCTAGCTGAATTCTACAAAACATAGAAGAAGGAGCCAATACCAACCTTATTTACTGTATTCCAAGTAATTTATAATGATGGAATTATCTCCAAGTTATTATATAAAGCTAGCATCTTACTGATATCCAAGCATGGCAAAGACCCAACAAGGAAAGATATGCAATCTTCTTGTTGAACATAGATACAAAAATTCTCAAAAAGATTCTAGCTATGTCTTTGATCCATTAGAGTTGGTTTTTGTGCATGGTGATAAGTAGGGATCTTGTTTTACTCCTTTCATGTGGTCAGGCAGTTTTCCCAGCAGCATTTACTAAATAGGTTCTCCTCTCCCCAGTCGGTGGTTGAGGCTTTGTTGAAGATGAGTTGGTTGAGGAATTGAGGTTTTGCTTGTGGAACTCTATCCTGTTCTATTGGTTTATATGCCTGTTCTTATACCATTACCAGGTTGTTTTGATCATTGTAGCTTTATAATAGAGTTTAAAATCTGGGAATGTGATATGTCCTACTCTATTTATTTTATTTTATTGTTTTGCTGCAGATTGTTTTGGAGATTTGTGGTTGTTTATGTTTCCATACTAATTCCTGTATGGTTATTTCCAGGTCTGAGAAGAATGTCGCTGGTGATTTAATGGGTATTGTATTAAATCTGTAGATTGCCTTGGGTAGGATGAACATCTTAACAATGTTGACTCTTCCAATCCATGAGCATGGAATATTTTTCCATTTGTTTGTGTCATCTTTGATTTCTTTGAGCAGTTTTTTGTAGTTTACATTGTAAAAGTCTTTCACATCTCTGGTTAGGAAGATGTCTAGGTATTTGATATTTGATTTTTTTCTAGCTATTATGAATGGGATTGTGCCTTTTATTTGTGTTTGTGTTTTTTTATTGTTGGTGAATAGAAATGTGACTGTCTTTTGCACATTGATTTTATACCCTGTTACTCTGCTAAATGTAAAACCTCAAACTATAAGAACCTTAGAAACTGCAGGAGATACACTTATGGAAATTGGGACTGGCATCCAATTCCTGATCAAAATTCAGAGTGTCCGTGCCATAAGAGATAAGATAGACAAGTGGGACCTCATTAAACTAACAAGCTTCTGCAAAGTCAAAGAAAACATCAAGAGAATGGGGAGACAGCCTACAAACTGGAAAAAAAAAATATTTGCCAATTCTATCTCTGACAAATGCATAGCATCTAGGATCTACAAGAAACTCAAACATCCAAAAAGAAAAAGCAAACAGTCCCATTACTAAGTGGGCAAAAGATATGAATAGATAGTTCTCAAAAGGAGACATATAAAAGCAACCAACAGATACATGAAAAAAAGCTCAGCCTCACCAGTAATCAAAGAAATACAAATCAACTACACTGAGATACCACCTATCTCCAGTCAGGATGGCTATCATCAATAACTCAAAAAAAAAAAAAAAAAACAGATACTGGAGAGGATGCAGTGAAAAGGGAACACTTCTACATTGTTGGTGGGGGTATAAACTAGTCTAGCCTCTGTGGAATACAGTGTGGCAGTTCCTAAAAGTTCTAAAAATTGACCTTTCATATGACCCTGCAATTTTCCTACTGGGAATATACCCAGAAGAACTCAAATCATTGTATAAAAAAGATACCTGCACACATATGTTTATTGCATCATTGTTCACAGTAGTAAGAACATGGAAACAGCCATGCTTCCCATCAAAAATAGACCGGATAAAAAAATGTGGTACATAGACAAGATGGAATACTACACAGCCATAAAGGAGAACAAAATCATGAACTTCACAGCAATCTGGATGGACTTAGAGTCTATAATATTGAGTAATATACCAAAACAAAGAACTGAGTATTGCATGTTCTCACTCATAAAGTGACCTTGAACAATTATCATAATATCATAAGAAAAGGATTGGCAGTAGCAGAAAACTGCCAGGAGGAGTGTAGGGAAGTGAGATTGGTAGCAGTAATGGGAATCTGCTAGGGGAAGGGGGGACACACCTCATCAACATGGGTACCTGTATAATGAACATTTTTTTTTTTTGTTGTTTGTTTCTTTTCACTTTGTTGTTATTCCAGTTTGTTTTGGGGAGTGTGTGTATGTGTGTGTGTGTGTGTGTGTGTGTGTGTGCGCAATTTTTTTTTGCATTGGTTTCTGTTTTGCATCATCATAATGAGTGGTGGTGGGTAGTGGATCTCAGGGAACACATACCACAATAAGTGAACACCATAATTTGCAGGTATTTTATGAATACTAATACCCCATCCTCTATTTTATTCGACATTCAAAAACTATAAGAGACAGGAAAGTTTTCCATCCACCATCCCATTTCAAAATAGAATAAATTCAGAGCACAGATCAGGGAAGAATAGAGGGTTGAGCAAACATCAGAAGGGAAAGCCTCTCCCACTGACACTGAATAACAGAACTAAAAAGAAAAAGAAGAGCTTTGTCACGAATGAGGAAAAATCAAAGGAAGACCACAGGCAATTAAAAGTGTAACAAAGAGAAAACTCCTGAAAAACCAGATATTGGTGCCCCAACAATGGAAGTCAACAATGACTGACCCAAGAATATGACAGGGATTGGGAATGGATGGAAAGAGTGACAAAGACTCAAGAAAGATAAGATGCAACACTGAAAGTACTTGTAACAGAGATTTTGGCAATAAAAATTTCATCCAGGAAATAAATAACAAGATGACAGGCATGGAAAGCAGAATTAATCTAGCTGAAGAAAGACTCTCAGAACTTGAAGATCAGAACATGAAATTAACCCAATCTGTAAAAAGCATAGAAAGAAGACTCAGAAAAAAAAAAGTCTACAAGAGGTGTGTGATTATATCAAGAAGCTGAACCCACACCTGATTGGTATCCCAGAAGAAGAAAGAGAAATGAAGAACAACTTGGAGTAAGCATTCCAGGAGGTAATCCAAGAAACTTTTCCTTTCTCACCAGAGATGTGGCCAGCCAAGCACAAGAGATACAGAGAATCCCACAAGACATCAAATGAGAAGACTAACCCCTAGAAATATAATAATTCACCTACACAATGTAGGTACAAAAGAAAAAATTCTAAGAGGGTCAAGAGAGAAAGGTCAGACTACTGACGGGGAAAACCAATCAGAATAGCAGCAGACCTATCGACAGAAACACTACTAACTAGAAGAGACTGGAGTCCTATATTCAAAGTCCTCAAAGATAAACAATTTCAATCAAGAATTTCCTACCCAGACAAGCTCAGTTTCATCAGTGATGGAGAATTAAAATCCTTCCCAGACATCCAATTCCTAAGAGATTATGCAGCTTCCACTCCAGCCCTATAGGAGACACTTCAACATGTATTAAGCACAGAAAAAAGAAAGAAAGAAAAAAAAAAAGAATGACTATACACTTCCCAAGAGAACAGCAGAGCACAGAATCAACAATACAGAGACAATACAGAGAAACAAGAAACTTGAAAACACACAACTACATCAACACCAAAGCCAAAAGAAAACAATCAAAGAAAAAACATTATAAAAACCTCATGACAAGGATAAACAATCACATTTCAATAATCAGCCTGAATGTGAATGAACTAAATGCACCACTGAAAAGACACAGAATGGCAAACTGGTTAAGAAACTATGATCCAATTATTTGCTGCATCCAAGAAACTCATCTCAACACAAGGGATATATCATAGACTCAAGTTATAGGATGGAAATCAAGTTTCCAGGCAAATGGACCACAAAAGAAGGCAAGAGTCATGATCTTAACATCAGACAAAACAACTTTAAACTATCAAAAATGTAATGATATAAATTTCAATCAATCAACAAGAAATATCCATTTTAAACATATATGCACCCAACACAGGAGCACTGCATTTATAAAACATCTATTAAGTAAGCTAAAAAAAGATATTGACTCTAACACTATTGTAGCAGGGGGCTTGACTACTCCCATAACAGCCATAGACAGATCGTCGAGGAAAAAAATCAACAAGGAGATTCAGAACCTAAATTTGACACTCAACCAAAAACCAAAAAGTTGGTTCTTTGAAAGAATTAACAAGATTGATGGACTCCTAGCCAGAATGAACAAGAGAAAGAGAGGAAAAAGTCTAAATAAATACAATCTGAAATACAAAAGATCAAAACACAACTGACTCCGAAGAAATCCAAAAGATTAACAGAGATAACTATATACACGTATATGGAAACAAACTTGATAACATAAATGAAATGGAGGACTATCTGACATCACACAACCTCCCTAAGTTGAAACAAGAAGACAACCCTGGACCGGATGGCTTTCCAGCAGATTTCTACAAAACACACAAGGAGGAGTTGATACCAATCCTATTGAAAGTATTCCATACAATTGAGGAAGATGGAATTCTCCCCAAATCATTCTGTGAAGCCAACATCACACTGATACACAAACCGGGTAAAGAGCCAACAAAAAAAGAGAACTACAGGCCAATATCCCTTAAGAACATAGATGAAAAAATCCTCAATAATATTCTAACAAATCATATCCAAAAACCCAACTCAAAAATCATCCACCATGACCAAGTAGGCTTCATCCCCAGGATGCAGGGCTGCTCCAACATTCGCAAGACCATAAATGTAATTAAATACATCAACAGATGTAAAAACAAGAGCCACATGATTATATCATTAGATGCAGAAAACACTTTTGATAAAATCCAGCATTGATAAAAAGCCTTAAACACTTGGGTATAGAAGGAACATACCTCAAAATCATAAGTGCCATTTATGATAAACTCACAACTAACATATTGCTAAATGGACATGATGATATGATCCTGTACCTTGAAAATACAATCTGTCAAAAACCCTTTTGTACTAATAAAGAACATTGGCAAAGTCTCAGGGTACAAAATAAATGTGCAAAAGACAGTTGCATTACTATAAACCAGCAACAAGCAGGCAGAAACCCAAATTAAAAGCACAATCCTATTCACAGAGCCCCCCAAAAAAGAAAAATCCTTGACATCTTCCTAACTAGAGAAGCAAAATACCTTTACAATAAGAACTACAAAACATTGCTCAAAGAAATTCAAAACCATAAACAAATGGAAAAATATTCCATGCTCATGGATAGGAAGAATCAACGTTGTTAAAAAGTTTATCCTACCAAAGGCGATCTATAGATTCAACAAATACTCATTAGTTACCAACATCATTCTTCTCCATCCTGGAAATGACAATACAGAAATTCATATGGAAACATAAATGACCACGAATAGCCAAAACAATCTTTAGCAAAAGAAACAAAGCAGGGGGTATCACACTTCCAGACTTCAAACTTTACTATAAGTCTACAGTAATCAAAACAGTCTGGTATTGGTACAAGAACAGGCATATACACCAATGGAATAGGACAGAGATTCCTGATGCAAAGCCCTAATTTCACAGCCAACTCATCTTTGACTAAGCCTCCAACAACAACCACTGGGGAGAGGAGAACCTATTCAGTAAATGGTGCTGGCTAAACTGGCTGGCCATATGCAGAAGATTGAAACAGGACCCCTAACTATCACCATACACAAAAACTAACTCTAAATGGAACAAAGACCTAAACATAAAACTTCAAACTATAAGAATCTTAGAAAACACAGGAGACACCCTTGTGGAAATTGGAACTGGCAACCAATTGCTGATCAGAACCCTAAATGCCCATACCTATAGAAGTAAGATAGACAAGTGGGACCTCATCAAACTAACGCGTTTCTGCACAGCAAAAGAAACCATCAGGAGAGCAGGGAAACAGCCCATGGAATGGGAAAAATATTTGCCAACTGTATATCTGACAAAGGTCTAACATCCAGGATCTACAAGGAACTCAAAAGCATCGAAAAGAAAAAAAAAAGTCCCATTAAAAAATGGACCAAAGACATGAGTAGACAATTCTCAAAAGAAGATATGTGGGTAGGCAACAGACATGTGAAAAAGTGCTCAACCTCACTAATCATCAGAGAAATGTAAATCAAAACCACATTGAGATACCACCTAATGCCATTAAGAATGGCCATCATTAATAAAACAAATAACAGATGCTGGTGAGGTTATGGAGAAAAAAGGAATGCTTCTACACTGCTGGTGGGAATGAAAACTAGTGCAACCTCTCGGGAAGACAGTGTGGTGATTTCTGGAAGAACTAGAAATTGACCTTCCATATGATCCAGCCATTCCCCTACTGGGAATATACCTGGAGGAACACAAATCATCCTACAAAAAAGATACCTGCACATGTATGTTTGTTGCAGCTCTACTCACAAAAGCAAAAACATGGAACCAGCCATGCCGCCCATTGAACCTGGACTGGATTTTAAAAATGTGGTACATATACACGATGAAATATTACGCAGCCATAAAGAAGGATGAACATATGGACTTTGCAGCAACTTGAATGGGTTTAGAGTTGATCATAGTCATTGCTCTATTACAGAAACAAAGAACAGAGTACCATATGTTCTCACTCCTAAGCGGATCTTGAACAATTATCATAATACTATAAGAAAGGGATTGGCTGTAGTGGGAAACTGTCATGGGAGGGGGGTAGGATTGGCAGTTGAGAAAACTGTCAGGGGGAGGGAGTGACACACCTCATCAACAAGGGCACCAGCATAATGGACACTTGTATACCTAACCCTGAATTGTGCCCCACATCTTTAAAATAAAAAATAAAAAAATTAGTCAAAGGACATGAAGAGACACTTGTTTTAAAAGTGACATACAAGTAGCCAACAGACATATGAAATGCTTGGCCTCATTCATCATCAGAGAAATGCAAATAAAAGCTACAGTAAGATAACACCTAGCTTTTAAAGGTGGCCATCATTAATAAGTCAAAGAACAACAGATGCTAGACCAGGTACAGAGAAAGAGAATGCATCTACACTGTTGGTGGGAGTAAAAGCTAGTTCAACCTCTATGAAAAGCAAAATGGTGCTTTCTAAAATAACTAAAAATTGATCTTCCAAATGATCCAGCAGTTCCTCTCCTGGGAATATACCCATAGGAATATAAGTCGTTCTAAAAAAAATACCTGCAAATGCATGTTTACTACAAAAACATGGAACCAACCCTACTACCCATCGTAATTGGGCTGAATAAAATAAAACATGATCCATATACATGATGGAGTATTATGTGGCCATATTGAAGAACAAAATCATGGAGTCTGCAGCAAACTGAATGGAGTTGGAGACCATCATACTAAGTGATCAATCATAGCAACAAATAACTGAATACTGCATGTTTTCACTCATAAATGGACCCTGAACAATGTCAAATGAACACAGGTGAGGAATCGACAGCAGCTGTACACTACTAAAAGACGAAGGAAACAGGGTGAGGAGCACATGTCAACACAAAGGGTATCTGGTCCACTGCCAGGGAGATTGAGGGCCACCTGGAAACACAAGCTTCACCTGCATGCATCTTACTAATGTAGCTAACCCTCACTTGTACCTCACATCTTTATAACAAAACAATTTTTTAAAAAAAATACTTAAAAAGAGCCTTACTGCCGGGCTCGGTGGCTCAGCCTGTAATCCCGCGCCTTTGGGAGGCTGAGGTGAGTGGATTGCCTGAGGCCGTGGGTTCGAGACCCGCCTGGGCAGCGAGACCTCATCTCTACAATAAATCAAAAAATCAGCTGGGCATGGTAGCGTATGCCTGTAATTCCGGCTACTTGGAAAGCTGAGGCGGAAGGATCGCCGGAGCCCAGCAGGTCGAGGCTGCGGTGGCCGGAAGCGGCCACTGCACTCCAGTCTGGGCGACCGAGTGAAACTCCAACTCAAAAAAAAAAAAAAAAAAAAAGAGCCTTACCAAACATATAGTTGTCAAGTTCTCCAAAGTCAACATGAGCAGCAATAGAAAAATGCTGAATCACTTCTAAAGGAAAGGATATTAGAGTCACAGCAGACTACTCAGCAGAAACTCTACAAAGTAGAGAAGAAAGGAGACCTACTGTCAACAACCTCCTTAAAGAAAAAATAAAGTCAGTCATGAATTTTATATCCAGCAATATTGAGTCACAAATGAAGGAGCCATAAAATTGTTCCCTGACACACAAATACTAAGATAATCTGTCACCATTAAACTGGATCTATAGAAAATTCTCAAAGGAATTCTAAACAAGGAAGCAAAATAACAATACTCACTACTATAAAGTATTACCTAAGTATAAAGATCACAGATACTATTAACTGCACATTTGAAACCCCAAGGCGCCTAGTTTACAACACTATGGTAGGAACAAAACTTCACATATCAATATTAAGCCTTAAGGTAAATGACCTAAATGCCCCACTTTAAAGATACAGAGTAACAAACTGGAAAAAAGCAAAACAAAAACAAAAATCAACCATCCGTTGCCCATAAGAGACCTACCTACTGAAAAAAGATAGCCACAGACTCAAAGTACATACCTGCATAAAAAATGTGAATGCAAAACAAAAACAAACAGAAGTAGCCATCCTCATATCAGATAACAGAAGGCAGTGAGAAAAAATAATTTAACTGTGGTTCTCAAACTTTTCATATATGAAAATCACCTGAATGACTTGTTACCAAACACGTAGTAGGGCTTCATCCCTAGAGTTTTGGATACTGAACTATTGAGATAGGGCCAAAAGTTTGCTTTTCTAAGAGATTCTCAGAGTGACATCTTGAGAATCACTGGCATTAGAATATGTTCTTCTCACTTAGCCCTTTACGAAAGAAACATACAAAAAATAATAAATTTTCATTAAGAAAAAAACTAAATAACACTAACAATATCATAAACATAGTTTATACTTTATGTGTGTATATATAATATATAATGCTATGCTGTAAGAGAAGTGCAAAATGCAGAAGGAATTCAGACGAGATCATTTCCAAATTAAGAAAAGAAAAAGTTAAATCATGTTTCATGGTGTAGGCATTATTTGAGCAAGAATTTGGAAGAGTAACAGAGTTTCACTTAATAAAGAAGAAGAAAATGGCAACATTGGGAAAAAATGAGCAAAATTTGGGAATGAGTACAGGGTATACAAAAAGGATTAAGGAGAAATTTTAGGTCAGATTCTTGAGGCAATATCTGAGAAAATAAGATTTGTATCTTCCTCCTTCTTCTGAACTAAGTTAAAAATAATCACACAAAAAGGGTATCAAAGCAAAAATTGCTACAGACAAATAAAATAAGCAAGGATGCCTGTATTCAAGCTAATGTAGTAGAGGAGAGAAATTTAGCACAATTCACTTGAAGCAAAATGGTGTGAGGATGTGGGAGGTTAAGTATTAGAGTGAACTAGTAGACAAGTACTGGAGGACTTAGAGGGGAGGTTTATTAATGATATATATAAAGTAAATTGAGTTATGGCTTATTTTGCATATTTTCTTCCCTGTTTCTGGCTATCTGTGTTTGCTAAGTTTGCTAAGTAATGTTCAAGAGGATTGGGAGATTGGGTGTTATCCCTTTAGGTGTTTAAATTTCAAATAAATAATTTCCAGGTCCTTGAGAAAGACATTAACTAGGATGTTAAATTGGCAAGAGATTGATAAAGGACTTATAAACATTTCAAAGCAGCAGAGAAATAATTTATAATTGCAAGTTTCCTAAAGTAAATAAGAAGTAGGTTGGGACACATAGTCAGAAAAGGGTCAATCTAAAGTTTAGCAGTGAGAATCTAACAATTTTGAAAAGTCCAAATCTATTCAGGAGTATGAGATGTTGAGAGTTGTAAGGAAATTGTGCTCAAATTTACTCTAATTTTAAAATCTTAGTCATTTTCTCATAAAAACATCATACAAAGAAAGATCATATGAAATCAAATAGAAATAAGTAAAATGTTGCCCTCAAATGTTAGTTGAAGAAACTTTGGACATCATCTTGTCTTATTCTTTTGTTTTTCAAATGATGAGACTAATTTTTAGGCTTAATTATTGACTAAAAATCACAAATATGGTGACAGATTGGATGGAATAAAACTTTAAGGTTTTTATAGTTAACTAGCAGAAGCAAAGAATCCAACAGAGATGAGTTTGTATTTGTAGTTACCCAATCAATATTTTTAAGTAAAAAAAAAAAAAAAGGAAAAAAACAAGTAGTCTTGCATCATGTGATTCAAATAGAAGTAGAGAAAAAGTGAGAGAGAATTAGACCTTAGTAATCATGATATGTAAAAAACATTATAGTATAATTCATAGCATAGCCCACTATCATCAGATAATAAGCTGAGCCAAAAATCTCATCACTTTATTATTCTTAATTTACCCCCATAGCGAAGCATATAAGGATATCTCCAGGCTTACCTTGGGTATAAAAATCTTAGGCTGTTAATTTTCTTACTAAATATTTTTTTTCTTATTGGCCAAGCACAATGTCCACAGAGTTTCTACACTGGGTTTTCTGTCAAATATACATGGAAATGGATAAATCATATGCAACTTGTTTTTAAACATTGGTGTTAACCTAAGTATTATGACTCAAAGAGCTCTTAGACTATGTTCTTCAGTAGAAAAGACTGAAAAAAATTATGGAGAAAGTGTACTTTTCATACACACTCGAGATGATGCTCCCTGTCTCTCGGGGTTCTTTCTTGTTTGGACTGAAACTTGGTCAGTTTGTTTTAATTCATGTCTTCAACTGTAATACACAACAAAAAGTCAACAAAGCACCATTTGATCAAAGGCAATGTCGAGCTGAGTGTCATCAGCATATTGATGGACTATTGCTTTCATTTGTTTCTCTGGTTACTGGAATACAACAATGACAATATGACTGATCTTTTTTTAGCCTTTAAAGCCCTATGAAGGCGTATGAGTTTAGAAAAGATGTTCCATACAACAGGTAAGTGCCTTAAATGCTGTTATATAGGTTCTTCTTCTTTTTTTAACTTAAGATATAGGATTTTTTTTCTTCTTTGAATATATATGCAAAATGTATGTGTGTGTGTGTATGTGTGTCTGTGTGTGTATGTGAATAGTAGTAGTAGCTGAATGTGAGTCAAAGAATGGAGTCATATCAACTCAGTCCTGTAGCACAAATTAATATCCTTCAGTTTAACCATTATATTACATACTGCCTAAAAGAGATTCATCAGTGAAATATTTGAAATTTAGAAAATTCAGAAAACATAGGTTTGAAATTTAGGAAATTCAAGAAAATATCTCTTTTGATCAGATACACTTACTTGAAAATTTAGCACATCACAGATTTCTTAATGTTGAAATGGTCTATGGAACACATGGCTACTCTCTCACTTGCCAATGAAACCCAAAAGGCAGGGGACTTGGAAGAAAGTGGTTTATTTCTGAATTTGAAATTCAGGGAGATGAGCCGCATAGACACCAAGGACGAGTCTGCTACTCGGATTTTACGTCTGTATTTATAAGCATTAGTATTGACATTTGCTATTGATTAACATCAAACTACATGACTTACAAAGCATTCTATAGGATTCCAGGTACAATTTCATGTCATCAGTTATAACATTCATTATCTGTATATTCTTAGTAGCCATTACCGGGAACCTGCAATTTTCATTTATCAGTAACTCTAAGCAATGGAGTCAGTGGCAAAGTACAAACTACTAACTACAGAGTACTTATACAAAGTAAAATGTTATTCATTTTGATACATTAGCCAATGAGTACAACAAAACAAAAGCATATACTGGTTACAGTTACAAGATTAATATAATTGTACTTCTAACTGCTACTATTGATCATAGTAATGAGCAACAATCTATTTTACTAACTATGCGAACACAACCATGAGGTCAGTCACTATTGTTCCAGGAGGGGACCACAAGCCATAATTCTAAGGAATGTGTGTGCATATAGGGAAGTAACCCTGATTAACAAAGCATTGTAACCATCATGAATTACAAGTAGTAGAACTTTTCAACAATACCAAATAATATATATTCATAATATTCTGTAATATGTGACAGTGGAATATTTTAGCTTTTGAAAATGCATAAAATATTCCATATGTCTCTCACAGACACCTAGTTTGTACGAATTAGGCTTCCTCAATTTCCCAACACTTCTGTTACTTCTTAAAGTGATATATTAAATCTATCTACCTGTACATTTATCAGTGCAAAAAGACATAGATACACATGAATATACACATGGATAGAGAGTGTACATGTGATAGAAATAATAGTCTGTACTAATAATGTTTAATTTACTGTTCTTAATTTGAGAATAAAATATGAAGGTATCAAAAGATTTGCATCATTAGTGATGATGATATCCATGGTTAACTCAATAAAAATACTTACTCTTTTCTATCAATTCTTAGTTTAATTGCAGAGCTTCAATTAGAATATTTTGTTATATTTATATCTACATGAAATGCTCCCATATAAATCAAGAGCAAATTATAATATTCCAGGAGCTGGTTAAACTTCCAATTTTTAGGTTCATTATAAACATTGTCATCAGCATGAAGATAGGTTGTTTCCTTTTCACTTTTTGTTACATTTTTCAGGCTTCAAAAAATGTCATTTCCATGCAAATTATCCTCCTGAAACATTCATTAAACCCTTTCTTACTGAGAATCCAGCTGTTTTTCAATCCTTTAAGTTATCTGTGAGAAATCTTGGAAGGGTCAAACAGCAACACAATAGTACTCTGTTTTAATATAAAATATAAGAAAGATATTGTACAAAGTTGTATTTTTGTGATGTGAAAATGTTACAGAGGCATACTACTAAAATATAGAACTGTGTGAAAAATAATTAATGTATAAAATGACAAATTAATTTTATTACAAATTTCATGTAACAATTTCACTCATTTCCTCTGAATCTGTATTTCCAAAGAACTATCTATTTACATGTCATCAGTGAACACTCTAGCAAATGACCATTGTCCCACTTGTTGTAATATCTGCTTTTCTAATGGCAGAAAAAAATTGTACAAAGAACAGTAATCCACAACAATGAAAATGAAAGGAACACTTTACAAGTAATATTTTTTAATAGTACTCAAGTAATATTTTGTTATCACTATATAAGTATCATAGCTAGATCAGTTTTTCCAAATTATTTTTATCTATAATTACTTTTCACATAAATGTGTAATTTTATCAACTTCTTGGTTGTATTTAACATTTTGTATAATATTAAAACAAAAAAACTTTACAAGTATAAAAAACTTCAGCAGCATATTATTAAATATGCTGTTATAACATTTAAGCAATATACTTAGTTATATAGTCATTATATTTAAAATTCCATTTTATTTTGATGCACTTAACAAGTAATACACACTGTGATTATATGACAAAATATATGCTTTATATATGTAGACATAATATAACATATTCCATTTGGGGCTATCATTTATATGATAAGGTGCAGCATCAGAATTAAACTGTATTTAAGGAATATTATTCATAATACTCAAATGCTGTATTTTTAAGATGTCTAATGTGCCATTTTATAATTTCTATGATTTATGTTGAAAAATTGAGCTAGCTGAAAATGATCCAGACTTTCATTTACTAGCATTTCCCTGCAAATAGCTGACATATAGTAAATAAACATAATTTTACTTCTAAAATAATAAAATGGCTAACTGGAAAAATCATTGCTGTATTTTATATTTTTAAATATATGTATTGCTGGGAAATTACTTTTAAATATTAAAATTACTTTTAAGAAGTAATGTAGAAAATTTTATCAAATAATTGTAAGTCTCAGAATGGGTAAAAATCATCTGAGGGAAATACAAATATTTTTATGCTAGTTACTAATTTTCATTTTAATTCCAATGTTTATTTTGCATTCTCTTCTAAACAATGGTGCATTTATTTTTTTTAAAGAGGACATTTATTTTGTTTTCCAGTAACTGTTAATCTTACTATTTTCTTTTTAAATTTTATTTTAAATTGAGAAATACAATTGTTTATATTTATTTTGTACATATTGTACACATTATACATATTGTACACGTCTACATTGTGAAATAGCTAAGTCAAACTAATAAACATATGTATTATCTCTCATATATACCTGTGCTGAGAACACTTATAATCTATTCTTTTATCAAATTTTAACAGTACAATACATTGTAATTAAGTATAGTCTTCATGTTGTGCAATATAACTCTTGAGCTTATTCTTCTTACCTAACCCTAATTTTGTATTCTTTTCACATTTCCCTAACTCTGCACCTTTTGTTCTTGATACACTCTAACATGCCCTTAAACATTTCATTTTAAGGGAAATATATTTAAATAATTGTTTTATTAGTCAACAAAAAAGAGTATTTCCTTTTATCTGTATTTATTTTTTGCTATAACTTCATAAATCCACTTCAAAAACTCAGAAGGGTTATCAAATTAAATGCAAATATCAGGATATCCTATAATAAATCAGTAGAAATGTGAACAGCAAAGTAAATACACATTGTTAAGATAAGAAGCATGAGGAACAGTGGAACTAGAAATTAGTTAATTAAAGAAATGCAGTTTAGGCATAAAACCTATCCTCCCTGAATTAAGACCATATCCGTCTCAAGCCTGGATGTACTCCTTGAGTGTAGCTCATGTCTCCACCACTGGGAAAACTGCTTCTGAACACCTCAAGACTGGGTGGCACCAACTCAAATGTGGGATGAATTATAAAAGTATCATCCTGTTCTTCTGGTTTGAGCAAATCACTTGCTTATGGGGTTCCCTTACCTAGAGATGTAGAAAGAGAAATGTAGAGTAGTTATTAATGCTACTGTCATATATTTAAGATAATAATATATTTATAAAGCATTAAAATTTGCTTTACTTTGTTCAAAAATATCCAGATTAAATGAACACTTACAATATTGTGTCAGGGAAGGTATATGGTTTTAAAATTTAGGACCTCTGAAGCTAGCTCACAATAGGGTAGCTAAGATTCACTGCTTTCATGTTTCAAAATTGGATGAGTAAATTCCTTGGATTCCTGTTCAAACCGTTTTGCTCATTCAGATAAATTAGACCCTCATGTCCACACCAGTGAGATGATCAATCAGAATAGCAAGCCACCTTAATTTTTAATAAAGTGAGACCATTACAAAATTACCATGAAATTAAACGTTACTTTCTTCAAGACCAGTGTTTCTTCAAAAAGACTCACCTACAGTGGTCACATATCTCACTCCTTATTTTCCTCTTTTGTGTGTGCAACAGTTAGACATTCCTCGCATACCATTTGTCACATTAGATTTTTACCATAAAATTCAACTATTCTCAAGCATAATCAACTTTAATAATTATATCTTTATGTAACCTGTACACTCATATAGTCATCATATCACATCTTTTCGTACTAGAATTGTATAGAATTAAATTCTGCAATTAAACACTTGGGAATTATCCTCTATATGTAAACAAGAGGCATTTACAATATTTATTGAAACATATGAAGGGGAGTTTTTCACAAGCAAAAAAGAATGACAGATTATGTCGAGCTACAGAACTACTATCTGGTGGAGTGACAATGAAGTCAAAAGAAGGAGCCTTAATCCTGGTGGCTACTCAGTCTGGCAAATAGCCTAACCAAAAACAGTAGAATAGTGTTTCCGAAATATGTTTTTTTTTTTTCTTTTCTTTTTTTTTTTTTTTTGAGTTGGAGTCTCACTCTGTCACCCAGACTGGAGTGCAGTGGCCGCTCCCAGTCACCGCAGCCTCAACTAGCTGGG
>NW_007260334.1:710243-725399 GCF_000164805.1 Carlito syrichta
GCTGCCCAGGCGGGTCTCGAACCTGTGGGCTCAGGCAATCCACTCACCTCAGCCTCCCAAAGGTGCAGGATTACAGGCTGAGCCACCAAGCCCGGCTGGAAATATGGTTTTTGACTGAGCTCATAGAAGTAGTGGGTAGAATTGTGGTCATAAGAGACTGGGAAGGGTACAGGGTAGAAGAGAACAGAAAGAATTTGGTTCTCATTTTCTATAGAACTATAGGGTAAAAATGATTAGCATAAATTTGTTGTGCATTTTCAGGAAGTTAGAATAAGGGATTTGGGGATGTTTGTGTTTAGAATTCAAAAGAAATAAAATGTTGAAGTTGATAAATATGTTAATCACTCTGATTTGATTATTACACATATATCACAATATAACTTTTTTATCCCATAACTATGTACAATTATTACAAGTCAATTAAAAATTTAAAAAAACAATAGTTGGGCTCGGTGACTCAGCCTGTAATCCCGCGCCTTTGGGAGGCTGAAGTGAGTGGATTGCCTGAGCCTGCAGGTTCGAGACCCGCCTGGGCAGTGAGACCTCATCTCTACAATAAATCAAAAAATCAGCCGGGCGTGGTAGTGCATGCCGGCTAATTGGAAGGCCGAGTCGGAAGGATCACCGGATCCCAGCAGGTGGAGGCTGAGGTGGCCGGGAGCGGCCACTGCACTCCAATCTGGGCGACAGAGTGAGACTCCAACTCAAAAAAAAAAAAAAGAAAGAAAGAAATAGGCTTTGACTCACTTGCATCAAGGCACAAGGAAAAACTTTAAAATTACTAGTTGTAAATTATATCACACACCAGATGAATCTGAGTTTGGAAGGCTTAGGGGTTAGATTATTTATTAAAAAAATTATCAGATAATGATGTACACTAACATGAGGAACATTAAGGAAGCATTGCATATTAAGGCAGAAATAGATAAATAAGTAGAAAATACTGTAACAATATGTTTGCTCTGTGGTTAAAACATAAGATGTATTAAAACAAATGAAGAAGCAGGAAGTGGAGAGTGACTTTTGTATATATTACCTATCGTTTTTAAGTCTACAAATTAAAATTTTAGTAACCTTTCATACTAGATATCACTCTTTGTTTCTTTTAGAAAATGTCTAAAATTGGGAATATACCCAGAGGAACTCAAATATTTCTACAAAAAAGATACCTGCACACATATGCTTGTTGCAGCTCTATTCACAATAGCAAAAATATGGAACCAACGATGTTGCCCATCGAAGCTGGACTGGATAAAAAAAATGTGGTACATATACACAGTGGAATATTATGCAGCCACAAACAAGGACAAAATATGAACTTTGTGACAAATTGGATGGATTTGGAGTTGATCATACTCAGTGATTTATCACAGAAACAAAGAACTGAGTTTCATATGTTCTCACTCATAAGGTGACCTTGAACAATTATAATGCTATTAGAAAGCGATTGGCAGTAGTGGAAAACTGTCAAGGGAAGGGGTGGGACTGGCAGTTGCGGGAAATGTTAGGGGAGGAAGGGGCATACCTCATCAACAAGGGTACCTGCATGATCAGTGCTTGTATACCTAACCCTGAATTGTACCCCAAATCTTTATAATAGATTAATTAATAAAAAAGGGAAATGTCTAAAATTGATTTAATAGATTAACAAATATAGCTTTATATATCTATATACAAATAAAACATATATAGTATTATATGTTTTATATATAATATAGGTTTTCCTGGTCAAACTGTGAAAATATTATTAACCAGAACAAAGTAATCTCCATGGTTAAAAAAAGTACATTTTTATAGTTTAACAGCTCTTTCTCTGAGGATATTTAAATTTAGGAAATGAAATAAATATAGATTTTTTAATGTTTGTATTTCTTTTCTCCCTAAGAATGTAGATGATCAGAATAGGATCGAGTATAAACTTGGACTGTTTTGTTATTAATTGCATGCACATTTTAGATTAAAATGACTTACAGATTAATTAAACATTTAACATTCTAACATGTCCTTCTTAAAAGGTCCTGTTCATTAAAAGGATTTGTTCTTAAGTAAATTTGGTCCAATATTAATTAATATTAGGCACAATCTCTCTCTCTCTCTCTCTCTCTCTCGTTCTTTTTTTCTCACTGCAGCCTCAAACTTCTGGGCTCTGATAATCCTCCAACCTTTGCCTCTTAAAAGACTGGGATTGCAGACCACTGTGAGTGGCTTTCTTTTTCTTTTTCTTTTCTTTTTTTTTTTTTTTGAGTTGGAGTTTCAGTCTGTCAATCAGGCTGGAATGAAGTGGCACACTCACGACCACCCCAGCCTCAACCTTCTGGGCTTCAGTGATCCTACCGCCTCAGCCTTCCAAGTAGCCAGAACTGCAGGTGTGCCCTACCATGCCCAGCTAGATTTTTTAAAATTTATTTATTGTAGAGATGAGGTCTCGGCAAGTTGCTCAGGCTGTTCTCGAACCCGCGGGCTCCCACTGAGCCCGGTCTGCAGGGTTTTATAACTGTTCATGTTGACATAGTATATATTTTGTCTTCAGTTTATGCCAACAGTTGTGTCTGTAGATTTAAACATTATATCTTTGCAAAACCATATAGCTTTATCAATCTTTACTTTTTGATTAAGATGTTTAATACAATTGAATTTAAGATATTAATTGAAACATGAATTTAAGTTTAACTTTCTGGTATTTGTTTAATATTTGCCTCATTTGTAGTTTGTTTTCTTATTTATTGATTGATTTTCTTTTAAGATAAGGGGTACAGTTCAGGATTAGTTATACGAGTGATCATCATACAGGTAATGTTTGGGCCTACCGTTGGTCCCCACTTTGCCTGGTTTGAGATCAAACACCCTTATTGATTTTAAGTGCCCCCCGGCAGTGTCCCACTACTGCCAACCCCTTTTTATAGTATTATGGTAAATGTTCAGGGTCCACTTGTGAGTGAGAATATGTGGTAATTCAGTTCTTTGTTTCTGTGGTTTATCACTGAGTACTATACACTCTAAATCTATCCAAGTTGCTACAACATCCATATGTTTGTTCTTCTTTATGGCTGCATAATATTCCATTGTGTATATGAACCACATTTTTATTTTATCCAGTCCAGCTTTGATGGGTAGCACAGTTGGTCCCATAGTTTTGCTATTGTGAACAATGCTGTAATAAACATGTTTGTGCAAGTATCTTTTTGGTGATTTTGAGTTCCTCTCGGTATATACCCAGTAGGATGATTGCTGGGTTATATATTGCTGGGTCAATTTCTAGTTCTTTTTGAAATTGCCACACTGTTTTCCATAGAGATTGCACTTGTTTGCCTTCCCACCAGCAATGTAGAAACTTTCCCTTTTCTCCACATTCTCGCCAGGATCTGGTTTTTATTAGTGATGGCCATTTTTACTGGAGTTAGGTGGTATCTCAATGTGGTTTTGATTTGCATTTCTCTGATGATTCATAAGGCTGACACTTTTTCATGTGTCTGTTGGCTGCCCATATGTCTTCTTTTGAGAAGTGTCTATTCATATCTCTTGCCCATTTTTTAATGGGGCTGTTTGCTTTTTCTTTTGGCATGTTTGAGTTTCTTGTGGATCCTGATCTTTGTCAGATATACAGTTGAAAGATAGGCAGAGAAACAAATAAGCACACTACCATTCACAACAGCTACACACTCACACACACACAAAATGTCATACCTTGGTATCTTCCTAACCAGAGAAATGAAAAACCTTTATAATGAAAACTGCAAAACACTGCTGAAAGAAATCCAAGAAGACACAAACAAATGGAAATATATTTCATGCTCATGAATAGGAAGAATCAACATTGTTAAGATGTCTATCCTAGCAAAGGCAATCTACATGTTCAATGCAATGGCCATTAAATTACCAGCATCATTCTTCTCAAACCTGGAAATGACAATAGAGAAATTTATATGGAAACATAACTGACCACGAATAGCCAAAACAATCTTCAGCAAAAGAAAAAGTGGGAAGTATCACACTTCCAGACTTTAAGCATTACTATAAGGCTGCAATAATCAAAACAGCCTGGTGTTGGTACAAGACCAGGCATATAGACCAATAGAACAGGATAGAGATTCTGGAAACAAAACCTCAATTTCTTAACCAACTCATCTTCGACAAAGCCTCTACCATCAACCACTATTCAGTAAATGGTGCTGGCAAAAAAGGCAGATCACATGAAGAAGATTGAAACAGGACCCCTACCTATCACCATACTCAAAAATCAACTCTAAATGGATCAAAGTCCTAAAGGTAAAACCTCAAATTATAAGAATCTTAGAAAATGCAGAAGACACCTTTATGGGAACAGAGTAGGCAACCAATTCCTGATCAAAACCCCAGATTCCCATGCCATAAGAAATTAGATGTTGGGAGCTGGCCATGGAGGCCCACTGAGCATTAGGGATCAGGAAGGGTCATTGACTCCAAGACCACTAGGATGTGTTTGGGAGCTGTTGACTCATTCCCTCCCTTTTTTTCCATTTGGCACAAACTACCAAGAAAAGCCCCAGCTGGCTCTAACAGAAAACTCTAAGACCGGAACATACACAGCTAAACCTAGGAGTCTATTGTTCTCATTCCCCATGGCTTATTGTCTTTTGCTTTATCACAATTTAAGTTTGACTATGAGTCACATTGAGTGCAGGTCACAGGTTCTCTTGATACGACCTTTAGAAATTTATAGATATAGGTTTTAGAAAATAGTCTATATAGATTAAGAAAATTTAAGTAATGATTTTATTATAGAAGTGTGGTTAGTTCAGTTTGATTTAGGGGGGTCAGTGAAGTTTGAAATAGGCTGACTGGTGCTAGGAGAGTGTAACCATAGCAGCAATTGTTTTAATAAAAACTAGTTTGAATTAGTACATAATAGTGGAAGTTAATAATTCATTATGGTGGTTTTGGGTTTAGACATTGAGTGATGTTAATTCAAGATGATGTAGTTGTAATACAATTAAGGGCACGTAAGAAACTGGTTTGGGGAACACTAAGCATAAGATACAAAAAGACAATTTGTGGTTGTTCTTCCTCATGTTCTTCCATGTTCTTCCTTATGTATGAAAGAACATTTGCTTGAGAGTGGGGGGTGTCCTTTGTGCACCTGGACCTGTTCATGTGAAAGGCACATGCTACCTTTGTTTCCTGTGATGATGACTTTGCAGAGTTTGGGGATAAAAGCCTGGGATAGCATTCAATAAACGGCTTCTGGTCACTTGAGCAGGAGTTCAGTTTCTTTCTTTCTCCCCCCTTTATGTCTATCCCTCCAGTTTAAATCGCTGATGCCGTCACACCGCCAGAGACCTCTGATCCTTGCAGGGGGGGGGACTCCTGTAATTAGATAAACAGGTGGTACCTCATTAAGTTGAAAACCTTCTGCAAAGCAAAAGGAACCATCAAAAGAGTAGGAAGACAGTCCACAGAATGCCGTTTATTTTCAATCTCTTCTTTATTTCCAATGATTCAAGCATTTGATTAATTTCTACATTTTTTCCTCTATTCATTTCATCATGCCTGATTATGTTACATTTGTCGTATTTTATAAATATCACAATATGCGTATTAAACCTAAAAGGGTTGCCTTCAAGATATTTTACTACTTCACATGTAATATAAGAATGCTACAAAGCTTGCTTCCAATTACCTCTGACAATATTATACTCTTTATTTTCAAATATTTCATGTTAACTTATTCTATGAAACCCAGACTGCATTGCTACTATTTTTGCTCTGTAAAACCAATAGTCTTTTATAGAGATTTAACATTTCAGTGTTAGAAAGATTTTCAAATTTCCCCACATATTACCCTTCCTGATACCCTTTTTCCTAGAGCTTTCTCTATGGTATAATTTCCCTTTAGTCCAAAAATTATCTTTGAACATACCCTGAGTATATTTAGGTCTACTGACAATGAATTCTTTCTGAAAATGGCTTTACATCACATCTACTGTTGGATGATAATCTTTCTTGATAAAAAATTAAGATTACAGCCGGGCTCGGTGACTCAGCCTGTAATCCCATGCCTTTGGGAGGCTGAGGTGAGTGGATTGCCTGAGCCCACGGGTTCGAGACCCGCCTGGGCAGTGAGACCTCATTTCTACAATAAATCAAAAAATCAGCCGGGCATGGTAGCGCATGCCTGTAATTCCGGCTACTCGGAAGGCTGAGGTGGAAGGATCGCCGGAGCCCAGCAGGTGGAGGCTGCGGTGGCCAGGAGTGGCCACTGCACTCCAGTCTGGGCGACAGAGTGAGAGACTCCAACTCAAAAAAAAAAAAATTAAGATTACATATGGTTGTTCTGAGAAATCAGGGATTTGCCTCTGTTCTCCTACCCTATCATTAGTCTGTAGCAGCCCAAGACTGCAGTATCTCCGGATGGGAGTCCTTTATGGCATTCCTCCACTTACTCATCTCCAAGCAACTTCTGACTGGCTGTATAAATCCCCTGTTACCTGGATGGCATACTCAGCTCCCCGGGTACCCGTGCTTGTGTCTGTGTTTTGGAACGTTTCTCTAGCAAATAGCCTATGCCTCTCACAATCATTGAAGTCCTGGAGGACTTAGAAGGCTACAGTCATTCATTCAAACCTGTCCTCAGACTTCTGCAGGCCCAAATAAGAGGCATTGCTCAACTGTTTACCCTCACCTTAATCTTTCTTTCAAGTGCTTGATAAATGCTTGCATGGAAGAGTTGCAAGTGAGTACAGACACTCTTTATGTCTGGGACTTCTAGTGATTCTAATTCATCACACTTGAGGACACTCAAGCTTGAACAATTCTTTAGAAGTTCAACTGTTTTTTCATTACCGAGTGACTACTGCAGCTTCCCCTTCTCCAACTCCATCAAGAATAAAATTCAACATGGGTTGGGGGATTTGTTACTTCTCTGGCTTTTAGTGCATGCATTTTCTGGAGTCCTCAATTGTACAAAGGGCTTTTTAAAAACTAAGCTTTTGTGGGTTATTTAGTTTGTAGTTGAAATTCACATTTGGCTTTCTACATTCTAGATGAAACAAAAATCCAAACAGCAGACACACACACACACACACACACACACACACACACACACTCTCTCTCTCTCTCTCTCTCTCTCTCTCTCACATACACACACACACACACATACACACACAAGTAGACACACATTCCACAATACTTAACGGGGAGGAAATAATTTAGTCAACCATTGTCAAAAGCTCAAATGTCATTAAATTATTTATTTTTATGTATTTTTTTTTAATTTTTTGTAGAGATGGGGGTCTTGCTATGTTGTCCAGGTTGGTCTCAAACTCCCTGGTTCAAGCGATCCTCCTACCTCACTTTGCCAAAAGCTGGGATTACAGGTGTAAGCCACCATGCTTAGCTTAAATTGTTTACTAAAAAAACTTGAATATCTTTTGGATGTTGCTGTTGTTCTATATAGATTAGAAGAAGAATGGTTGTAAAATTAGATACAGAGTTAGAATAATGCCAAGCAAAATAACGATATAAACCTAACAGTTTTATTTTTAAAAAATCTTGAAGAAATTGATTTCTTACAAATAGTTATGCTAGGAGTGTTGTTTGGCTTACCTTCCAACAGACAACCCCTCATTGACTAGTGATACCTTATTTATAAGTAAATAAATGTATAGTTTATTTAATTATAAATTTGAACACAGAAACCCCCAGGGCTTGCTTATTAAAGATAGTAATATTCTCAAAAGACCCAGACAATTTCATAGGTTAGAAGCTTTCATGCTCAAGGTCACACAGATTCCTGCCACGTGTCACATCCTCACAGAAAGAAATCACATGGGACAAGGTGGTCCACCTTGAAAAGTGCATTGTCACTGTGTGCATCTCTAGGTTAGGAATGAAAACTCTCCCCAACACCCCTACAGCAGACTGCCCAGAGCATTGGATAATGGCCTGACTCACATGCTCACAGTGAGGGAAACAACTTGTAAAAAGAATTGTCATTACCACTATTAGCTAAACAAACCCAATTCATCCCATGGGTATTGAGATTGTCCCCTGAACTAAACTGAGGCTTTGTTTCAAAGATAAAGTAGAAAAGCTGCTAACAAGGCAAGTAATGGTGCCTACTGCAGAAGAGCAAACCCTGTTACTCTTTTGCCGGTGAAACACTGATTGCTGTCACTACCAAATACTTTCTGACCTTAATTTTGTTTGAAGTTGATTCTCAACTCCTTGGCAGTTTCTTTGTAACTTTTTGAGTGTGTGTCACAAATAGTTTTTGTTGCTATTATCATGCTAGTGAAAGTATGATTCAGTAGCCCCTTCAAGCATAGATTGAAGCAAGACACTATAGGGAAAATCACTGATTTTCAACCCTTTGTATACAGGAATTGAGGTACCTTGAGAAACTTTGCAGGCTCCACCTAAGTACTCATTAAAACCAATTTGAAGGAACTGCTTCCTTGAATACATTAAGAATATCCACTAGCACTGAAAGAGAAATTTTAACAACAGGTTTCTTAGCATCCAAAAAAAAAAATTAAGATTAGGCAATATATTTTAATGGTGCTGCAATTAGCACTTTATTTAAGAATCCCAATGACCAGCACATTTTTTGCTACATAACGAACATGGTAATGATTCAAGCAAGTATGTAAAGCATATACATAAAATGTAAGAAATTATAAAGAATTCACATGGATTACATAAATATAATAGCTTCCTTGAATTTTGGTTATTGTAAGAATTAATAAGAGACTGAACAGTCACAATTTTACAAAATAAGAATTCATATTTAGCAGAATTTTCTGTCATAGAATATATCTATATATATGGTTTTAGAAACAAATAAACACAAAAACCAACAAAGGCCTGTCTTGCAAATGACTATGGAAATTCCACAAAGAAAGGGTAGGTTTCTTCTTCTTTCTACTAGGACTGACCATGGGGAAAAGATGGAAGAACAAGAAGAAACATAACCCCAAATAAATAGTAACGAGGATGTTAACAATGATATTTATGATTTCTTAAGCATTTATTTTGTCAAGTATTTCAGATTTCTTTTCTCTTTAAAGATTATATATGATACATATATATTAGAATTTTGTGAATATATGTATTTATACCCTTAAAAACAAGATGAGTCCATGAAAACATAAAATTTGGTTAACTAATTCCAAGGTGTATAAAGGACTAAACCAACCAACCAATTAACCAATCAAACAAACAAACAGATATATTCATTTTGGAGTTTTAGACATAGTTTTGTTTGTTTTTGTTTTTTTGCCATTTGTCTCTAAGATACTATGGAACATTCCCCTGTAGCTAGTGCTCGCTACAGTAGAACAACCGTAGACAACACAGTGCCTTTGGGCAATATATTCATACCTTCATATCTTATTTTAAAAATGAACTTTATTTTGACACAGTAGCAGGTACATAGTAAATTCAAACAAAAATAAGTAATTATTGAAACTCACTAAGTTTCATTTATCTCACAGGTTTTATCAATAGATTTGACACAATCTTATTAGTTCACCTAGACTACTATCGCATATATACTAATATTTATTTACAATTATATATAATTACAATATATGTAATTTTGAGTTAAGAATATAAATTAAACACAGAACTTATAGCTAAATGAACATAAATTTTTATTTCATTGTCAAGAAGAACTTAGATAAGTGTAATGACTTTTGTAAAGACATTGATTATAACAGAATGCTTTCCATCAGGTATTTCACAAGACAGATTTTAAAATATATATATTTTGAAAAAAGTCTACTGTTAAAAATTGTAATGAAATTGTTCATTAGCAATAAAACACACAGTTTTATTCTAACACAGAATATCGAGAGAAATTTGAGCAGTAGAATATTTTATCATGATTAAATAATTAAAGATAGTTTGTGAGTTGTGCATCTCCATTATTTATTAATTTTTGAAATATTATCTAAATGCCAAAACCTCAAAAATATTTTATTAATACTATCACAAAGATGACTAAGAAATAAATAATGATGGTGATATTATATTACTACCAGTAGCAAAAATATCTCAGATATCTTGAGTAAAATACATTTACACATGTTGAAATAACCCTGATAAATTATTACAGCACATATTGACTATTTTAGTTATATGGAAGGAGAGCATTTCTGTAAATGAATAATTTTGCTTTAAAAGAAAAATACATTAGTTTGGTCTGTGCTTTCTTTTAATGTTTAAAATGCAGACTATTGTTTTTGGAAATCTATAGTTGATATGTACTATTGATACATATCAATTATTGTAGCAGCCAGTGCATTTATAAAGCTGATCGCTAAGTATTATTTACCTTACCAAAAACAAAATATCTCCTTTTAAGAGCTTTTAATAAAAAAAATCACTTTTAAGTACTAAAATCATTCAAGATATGATCATTATTTTAACATACTGAGAAAAGTTAAATATCAATAAAAAATGAATTTGGTACTGAAAATAGCTGGAAATTAGAATTATTCACAAAAAGAAAGATACTTATTAGAAAAAAAAAAGCAACCTAAAACATCTGCAGACTAAGTCAGATAGTGTTCTCAGTACAAAGAACAAGAGGGTTCAAACAGCACAGAAGAATGCATGTTGCGCCAGGCTCGGTGGCTCAACCTGTAATCCCTTGTCTTTGGGAGGCTGAGGTGAGTGGATTGCCTGAGCCCGCAGGGTCGAGACCTGCCTGGGCAAATTGGCGAGACCTCATCTCTACAATAAATAAAAAATTAGCCGGGCATGGTGGCGTGTGCCTGTAGTTCCAGCTACTTGGAAGGCTGAGGCGGAAGGATTGCCGGAGCCCAGCAGGTCGAGGCTGCGGTGGCGAGGAGCGGCCACTGAACTCCAGTCTGGGCGACAGAGTGAGACTTCAACTCAAAAAAAAAACAACAAAAAAAAGAATGCTTGTTGCTATACAAGACCAAGTGGCAAATGTAACAATTTATGCGATCTTGAGCATTCTTTTCAGTATGTACCCTGTTACTTTGGACAGAAAAACAAAACAAAAAAAACCTCCCTTGTAAGGAATTTACATTTTTTGACACTTCTCTATGAAACATGGGTACATAAATTGGTTAAGAGACTGTATCACGAATTCCAGGTGACATTAATGGTACACTTGGGGCTAATAATTAAAAATTTAAAGCTAGACAAGTCAGTAAAGTTGTCTGTGTTCATTTAGATGTATTCAGATGCCGGGGCAGACACAAAGTAGGTAGAGAATTTTAGTGTAGCCAAGAGAGTACTAAAAAATAAGAAATAGACAAAGAAATTGAAGGCATAATCAAAACAGGTTTACTATTTTTTAGATTCCACCTACCTTCTTCTCTATTCTTTTCATACTCCAACTTCTTAAATGACTTGTACATATGTTGGCTTTATTATAGCTCTTTCCAGAACCATTTCCACCCTCCATTTCACTGAACCTGCTGGTCAAATAATCATCAATGGTTTTTAATGTTATTCAAACTGGAAACCATATATATATATATGACTCATGTAACATTTGAGCCCCACTTGATATAGTCATTTCTTTACTGTCTTCTCTGGATTCCCTGAAAACAGTCTGCCTTTATCTTTCCTGAACACTCAGCTCCTGACCTCTTATTTCATTTCAATTTAAACTCTCTCTTTAGGTTATTATATACACATGTGTACTTTTGTCGTTGTGAAAGTATGAATCCTGATTTATTTCTCTAGCCTGATATCATCCTTTGAGGTTCAGATTTATATGCTAGTCACTCTATTTTAAAAATTTATTTTTGTATTTTATTTTGCATTTTGTGTTTTGCTGCCTCAAAGAAATGCCCTCAAATATAATAATGCAAAGAATTGAAAATAACTAGAAAAAGTGCATAGTATAAAATTTTAAGTAAAAGAGGGATTTTATAAATCACATATAATAGACTTTCAGATAAAGTACAGTAACAGAAATAAAGTGGTTATTTTACAATGGTAAAGTGGAATTTTCAACAAGAAGTCACAACAATTTAATATTAGGATTAGGTATCTAATTAGAAGCTCAAAATATGTTAAGAAAGGTTAATGGATTTAAAGAGAATAAAAGACAATTCTACAGTCAGAGTATGACAGACAGGGAACAGAGACGGTGAAATGATAGTAAAATGCATGAATAAACTTTATGTTGTGATGTTAACATCTTACATCTGGATTTTGTTGATAATAGACATTAACATTTGTGAGAGTTCATAAAATTGTACATTTTCAATTTTACTTCCATAAAGTTGAAAAAAATAAAAGAAAATACCTTAAAATTGTTTTGGATCTGATGATAGATTTTATTCTATATTTTAAGTTGCAGGTTCATATACTCCTTATACTGTTTTAATCACATTAATATTCAGAGAAAGATTATGTTTCTTTTTAGTTCACTTTTAAGTTTTGTTTATAAGAATTTTATTTAAGTGATTAAATTTATGGCATAATTGATTATATTTGTCCTCTATTTTATCTCCATTTAATTTTATTTAACTCAGAAAATTAATGATAATATATCAGTTTTGGTATGGTGTGATTTCACCTATTTATTTTCTCAATTCTCCCCCAAACTTATTTTTTTAATAAAAATTATTATTTTAGTGACTTTTTCTTAGTTTGTGTTTTCTTTCTTAGTTTGTGTAATAGCTCCTCATTTAATTATTATTTTTCTCACTCTTTTATTTATTTATTTTTTTAATTTACTTTTTAAACTGGCTCTTCACACACCATTTAAAAGTTAACTTTCATGCCGGGCTTGGTGGTTCAGCCTGTAATCCTGCGCTTTTGGGAGGCTGAGGTGAGTAGATTGCCTGCGCCCACAGGTTCGAGACCCGCCTGGGCAGCGAGACCTGATCTCTACAATAAATCAAAAATCAACCGGGCGTGGTAGCGTGCACCTGTAGTTCCACCTACTTGGAAGGCAGAGGCGGAAGGATCGCCAGAGCACAGCAGGTCGAGGCTGCAGTGGCCGGGACTGGCCACTGCACTCCAGTCTGGGTGACAGAGTGAGACTCCAAAAAAAAAAAAGAAAAAGAAATAATGCATATTTTCTAATTCTACTTCAAAATCACATCTATATAGATGTGATTCTAAAAGGTGCACTTTTTCTAACTGCTAAATACAAGATTATATGAATGACCATTAAATCAAGATTGCTTATTGTGCTGTTCAAATAATTTACTTTTATCGATTTGTATTTTATATATCAATTACCTGTAATTTCACCAATGATTATAGGCAGAGAGAAAGTGACCTTATAGTATTTGGTGCTACACATTTTTATAGTCATACTTAATTACTATGTAGTAATCAATATACGTTACTATTTGGTGGTTCTCTTTATTTGAAACATTTTTGTTTTTCCTTGAAGTTTATCTTTTTTTATTCTTCTATCTTTTGGTAGGTAGATTTTGTTTAACATATTTCTTCCATACTTATTTTTCAATTTTTGTGCTCGGTTATGCCTTGTGTATATCTTTTATATTTAGCATATTGCCAGATTTTTTTTTTTTTTACAAGTTAACAACCAACCCCTATTACCTTACTTGTCACTTTTTTATGTTGATATTTTATTGGTATATTTAGTATTATTTTATGCTTTATATTTATCCAGGTTTATAAAACTCATATATTCTTTCTGTTTTTATTGAATTGTTTTCTTATTTTTATTTAGAATTTAATTTTTAAAATCTTGCAAATTCTATGATGTATTTTTATCGATATTTTACCTCCATAATGGCTATATAGTACTTCTTACATTAAATAATTATAAAATTAGAATCAATATTTTTCTAAAGACCAAGCAAAAAAAAAAAATGGGCACAATTCAACAGATTTAATCCAAATACAAATTTAGCATAGATTTCCATCGTGTTTGGCCCTAGTTGAGAGAGAGCAAATACTTTTATTTATGCATTTGAAATGCCTGATCCACACTGAGGAGATGGGTTTGACTATACAGAAGAAGCAGTCTGCCTGTGTGCTGCAGACTGTGCTGGGTTCTTTGAAAGTCTTTCATTAAGTAAATGCTAACCTCAATAGCTATATGACTCTGCACATGGCTTTTGTCTTTTATTTTATCCATATGTGCTACTATACTAAAGTTCAGCAGTAGTTTCAAGGTATTATATTGAAAGTTACTTTCAAGGAACTTTCTTTTTTGTTTGTTTGTATTGTTTTGAGTTGGAGTCTCACTCCGTCACCCAGGCTGGAGTGCAGTGGCATGCTCATGGCCACCTCAGCATCTATCTGCTGGACTCAGAGATCCTTCCTCCTCAGCCTTCCAAGTAACTGGAACTACAGACACATGCTACTACGCCTCGCTAATTTTTTTTATTTATGGTAGAGACGAGGGCTCACCAAGTAGCCCAGTGTGGTCTCGAACCCCTGGGTTCAGGCAATTCTCTTGTCTCGGCCTCCCAAAGTGCTGGGATTACAGACTTGAGCTACCATGCCCCGCTGAAAGGTACTTTCAAGGTACTTTTAGAGATGTGGAAAATTCATTTTAAAATAATATGAATTAAAGCTACATGAAATAACTACAATATTTCTGGAAATAAAGCTCAAAAAGAACACGTTTTATGTTTTTTTATTATTAAAGTGTTAGCATCCTTCATCATCAAAAGAAGTGCACTCCCAAACTCAACTCAAAATGAAATTTTTCTTTGTGACCTTATTTAGCAATATAATGCTATAGTATCATCATCTAATTTGCATTTCCCTCCTCATCTTGTTTAAACAATAATCTAACTATACATATTTTGGTAAGTTAATGTCAAAGGAAAAATTACACAGAATGGAGTTAAGCAATCAAGGAAGACTCCTCACAAGGCTTTTGTAATAGATGTGAGAGCCAGAAAGAAATCTGAACTCCATTCTGACTTTTCTCAAGAGAAAAGTAAATTTTTGCTTATCTTCATAACAGGAAGCAATTTTATAACTTAGAGCAGGGCACCCACTGTATGTAGGGTCCCATTTTCTCATAGAAAATTGGAGATAGGAGCACTATTTTCTATGAAGATTGCATTTCAAAAAGTTGTTCCCAGATCTTGGTAAAGATTTTCATGGACTCTAAAACTGGCAGGAGGTTTTTTAAAAAGATTGACATATTTCTCATAGGGGAAGATAAAAAATTTACAATTACAATTTTTCTAAAGT
>NW_007260334.1:725626-755559 GCF_000164805.1 Carlito syrichta
AGAGATGTCAGAGGCCTAGATGCAAAGAAACCCAGATTAACACCGAGTCGAAGCAGAGGAAAATGGTAAGGTTGCCTTAGTCATTATGCAAAATGTCTAATGAGAAAGACACAAACTTTGAGCAATAAATTTTTTGGAAGATGGAGCTGTGAACATTTTAGTCAGCACATGTTATAAAACTGTCAAATAAAGAATGGTTCATGCCAGAAAGATTCATCATAAAGAGTTCAGAATCAAAGTTGGCCGCATACAATTTAATGCTGTTAGAATTATCAAAGACATCCTGGCATCATTTCAGTGAATCACATTATCTTTTCAACTCAACAATATCAGAAGGCACACCGATAAAGCTAGCTCTGTGTATTAGTTTTTCAAAAGTCATTAATATCACACTATGGAAGAATTTATTTATTTATTTATTTATTTATTTGGTCTACAGAAAAAAACTATGACTGTGACTGAAGAACTTTTTGACACTACACATGTATTAAGATATGACAAGGAAATTAAGAAAACTTACATAAGTCTATTTGCATTCATATAGTAAGGCCTATTCTGTAATTAATTTTCACAAGGATGGTTTAAATATTGATTTGTGGATGATAAACTATTAAACTGTTTATATGTATTTTATTTTTATGGTAGCAACTCTACTCTGAGAGAAAGAAAAAGGAAGGAAGGGAGGGAAGGAGGAAGGAGGGAAAGAGAGAGGAAGGGAGGAAGAAGAGGCAGGGAGAGAATTTAGCAAAGAGTGTATATGATCTCTTGCATAAAATAGAGTCATTAGAGAAAAATTTGTTGTACAAAACATCTCACTAATTATATCATGCTTTCTCGTGACAGAATGATTATTTTGACCACTGCTAAACTAATAGATATTTTAAAAGTATTCTCATTTATAAGAACAAGACCACCTAGTGGGTTTCTTCTTTCTTACTTTCATCTGTAAATAACCAGTCATGTGAAGTGTAATTAAACTTGTCTTACTTGCAAAAATACTCTAATAAGCAAATGTTAATGTTTTGCTTGTTTGGTTTGTTTATCTGATACATATGAGTGAGAACGTGCATATTTGTCTTTTTTGTGCCTGGCTCATTTCACTGAACATACCATCCTCTAATTATATCCATGTTGTTGCAAATGAAAGGATTTTGTTCTTTTTATGGCTGAATAATATTCTATCATGTATATATACCATTTTTCTTTATTCATTCTTCCATTGATGGATGTTTAGGTTGATTCCGTATCTTAGCTATTGTGAAGAGTGCTGCAATAAAATATGAAGGTTGGTATCCCATTATATACAAATTTTCTTTCCTTTGAATAAATATCTACTTGTGAGACTGCTGAATCATAAGATAGTTCTAGTTTCTTTTCATAGAAACTTCCATACCGTTTTTTTACAATGACTGCACTAATTCACATGCCTCCCCAACAGTGTATAAGAGCTCCCTTTTGTCTGCATCCTTATCATTTCTCTCTTTTTGTTTTTGTTTTTGGTCTGCCTGATTCAAAACAGTTAGCTCGTAGGGGTAAAGAGTAGAATTTTGTGTATGATCAGTTAGGAAATTAGGGGAGAGGAGAGTATGGGGAAGATGTTAATTAACAGATATAAAATTGTAGCCAATTAGCAAGAATGAGTTCTGGTGTCTGCAGCACTGTAGCATAATTGTAATTACTTATAATTTATTGTATATTTTCAAAAATCTAGATGAAGTGGTTATGAATGTTCACAGCATAAAAAAATAAATGTTTGAACTGATAAATATGCAAATTGCCCTGATTTGACTATTATACATTATATATGTATTAAACTATAACTCTATAGCTCATAAATATATACAATTATTACATGTTAATCAAAAATATAAGGGAAAGGAAAAATTTAAATATGAATCCCAGAAAGACTATTTTTATGCACAAGGTTCATACATAGCTGAAAAGAATGACTCAAGAAAAATGTTTTGAATATAAAAATTAGTACAAGATTGTGAATAATATGCTGTTGAAAAGTAGTTCTATTAGCTAATTTTACTTCCAAAACTCTACTAAGAACCCATTGTACTCTTCATTATGAACAAAATTTATCTTTTAATAAGTGCAGCAGTTAAATGCACTTATATACTAAGGTGCCCCAACAAAAAAGCAAATTTTAAGTTGTCTGAGAACATTTACATAAACATATTTGCTTCAAATTCTTATATCTTAATATGAAAGATTATGTTTAATTAGACCAGAGAGAAAATAATTAAAATAAAATAATGAAATTAATATATTATAATGAGAATTGTATATTTGTTTTTTAATTGCTTTAAGCTTATATAAGAATTTCAATACTATCCAAAAAGGCATACGCCTTCTGACTGACCTCCAAAATATCTTTTGTTTTATAGGTATAAAAACTAATATTTAGTTTTAGAAAACATTCTGACTACAGATAATAATTTGATCAAGTAGTATAAACATTTAGAAACTCCACTCTATGGTGTCAATTATAATTATTCTTATGATTTTTCTTCCCAGATATTATTGCATGCATTTAAAATGTATTGCTGCTAAGAGAAAATGAAAGAACATATTTTTTAAATGTATTTGTGTAAAATATACAATTTTGCCTTTCTCTTAACAATATATCATAGATAAATTTTAAACTAATTGTATAGAGATTTAAATAACTTTTAATAGCTGAAGACTATTATATAATACATATTTGTCAGAATATATTTAAACTATATATTCCGATAGACAAATATGCTTACAATCTTAGCATTACAAGCATCTATTTTGTAAATATGTTGAATCCCTCTGAAGCAGATATATTTCTGAAACACAAACCTTTAGCAGTATAATTGCTAAAATATGTGGGATTTATATTTCAAATGTAGTGATATTTTCTTATTGCTATTATTTGTTTAAGCAAATATCTTTTGAGTACATACTACAAGCCTGGTACTGTTTTGAGTGTTTGATGTATAACAGAGGACAAAGTCAGAACGGTGCCTGCCCCTGAAGGACATATTTTCAAGCAGTTGAATTAAATTTTGCATATTTTATAAAATAAGATCCCAAGTTTACTTTTGAATATTTGCTACCCAAATATCTGAGCCTTGCTTGTTGGAAAGTTTATCTATTTTCCTGAAAATTGCAAACTGACCTATTTATTAAATTCCTATTTCTAAGTTCTTTACTTTCTGAAGTTTTCATTGTTCTCTTTACCCGTGGATCAGTCTTACATATTATAGTCTGTGGAATATTTTGACAGCTGGTGGAGTAAATCTTATGCCAATATTATTAAAATAACTTTTATTTTGATAGTATATGTTTAGATGTTATTACTTCTCATATATGTGAGGCTACTTCCTATATGTTAACTTGCAGATGTGTTTCCATTTCTCTTTATTTTATAGTTCAGATTTATTTTCCTCATAGTACTCAAGTTATCTTCTCTTAATATTGATTATTTGTTTACAGTTATATTCATTTCTCTAGAATATGAGCTCCATAAGAACAAGAACCATGACTGAATACAGTCACTGCTATCTACTTGTACCCACCTCTCTAAGAAAGATGCCTCACACAAAAGAAATAATCATCTTTGAAAGCATAAATAAATATTTGAATTATGCATATGAGATATACTTCATGACTTCTAGATGCACATATTATTTTCTAACTAAATACTTTTAACAAATTCTGGATTTTCAAAATGTAAGGGACTACATCCATTACTACTATTATTAAGACCAACAATGACAAAAAATAGTAGTTTAAAACAATTCTTAAAATATGTCGATCACTGGGCTAAAAAATATATCACAGGCATCAGTACCTCTACATCTCATCATCACAATAACTTTATGAAGTATGTGGTTTTTTTCCCTTCTTATTGGGTAATAATATATTGGTTACAAAAGCACATAAGCCATAAATATACAGTTTAATAGATGCTTATTGGGCATTTACCATCAAATCTAGAAATAAAACTTCACTTTTATTCTAAAAGCTTCTCAAATGATAATTAATGGACATTTTATTGATCCTGGGGCAAGCACTATTTTTTGTTCTTATTTTTTATTCTTTTACATAAATATGCATCCCTAAATAATATGGTGTTATTTGGCCCATACTTGGAGTTTTATATGACTTGAACAAAAATGCAGGTATTCTCTTTAGCTTGCTTCTTTTACTCATTATATTTGTGAAATCATACTATGATGTTGTTGCTTATGAGTCTATTTCACTTCTTTCATTACTCTATTGTAACCCATTACAGAATATGCCTCAACTTGTTGATCATTTTACAGAAAATGGTTGATGATCAACTGATTTGCTTCTAATACATTACTTTTATGCACATGACTTTATAAGCATTCTTGGGTATGAATCCTGCTGACCAAGTACATGAATTTTTCTAGAGTACACACTTAGTCAAATTGCAGGGGAAGATTTCAACTTTTCTAAATAATGCCACATCATATTTCTAGATATTGTCCACATTTGCATTTTTAAATTGTATGAAATTTGTCATTGTTCTATATCATCATTAACATTAGTATTACCCTAATTTCATTTACTGTCATCCTAAAGCAAATCTAAGAGAATCTCTTTAGAGCTATAATTTTCATTTTAGGTTTGATAATGCCAAGTACTCTTTTACATACTTCCCATTCATAGTTTCTCTTTTGAAGTGTCAAATATTTTGCTATCCCTCTTGATATGTGTTTTATTTTTTATTAATTTGTGAAATTAATTTATATACATTTGATATTTTTCTTTGTTGATTTTAAGAGTAGAAAAATTTTTTAACTTGAATTATAATTGGGATGTTAAGAAAATCTTAATCTTTAGTAGGCAAAAGTGTTAACCATTTTATTGCTAAATTTTATATTCTGTTTTAATATATTTTCCCCCCAAAGAATGAAAATAATAATATTTCATATTCTCTAAACACTTGATACATTTTATTTTAAAGCTAGATTTCTCTTTGTAATTAAATGTATGTTACAAAGAATTATTCCAAAATTTTGTTTATTTATTTCTCTATACCAGTAGATAGACACTATTATATTATTGGATAGCAAATAGTATAGTATCTAGTATTTCTTTCTTATGGGAATATCTATCCCTAGAAGTACATAGGTATTTTATTGAGTTCTTCACTTTATTATGTCAGTTTTTTTACTCTAGTCTTGTAGCAATACTCAGCTTTCTAGAAATGTTATAGCTTTCTAGAAAGTCTTGACATCTGGTGGAGCAAACACTTCAAATATTTCTTATGTAAGAGTATTTAGCTCAATCTTGTTTTTTTGCCCTCATTTCCAAATATATTTAGAATAAGCTGTCATGTTCCATTGCAAAAAATTCAAAAAAAAATTTAGAATTTGTTTACATCTGTGAAATTATTTTGCAAATAAATTGTATATTTATACTATTGAGTAGTTTAGTCTATAACATGATATATCTGATTTTCAAGACTTTTCTAATAGCAATCTCTCAATGTTATTTTCTTCCTCAGATCTTATATGATGTCTGTTAGATATATCACCCGGTATTTAAATATTTTATATTACTTTTGTCAGGAGTATTTTTTAAAATAAATTCTACTTTTCAGAAGTAAGATGTAGTCATTTCTTTCAGATAAAATTATAAATGTTGTTGAGATAATTATATTGGCTATATATTTTTGTGTAAAAACTTATGCACGTATTCAAATAGATTTTATCAAGATTGTTTTATTTTTCAAAAATATTTTTTAAATTTTATTTCTATTTTTATTTTTTCTTATAAAAATATTTTTTGTGTTTTGAAAACTTTTTATATTGAATTTTCTTTGTTAATTCTAAAAATTCAAGTCATTGCAGGCCATTTTCTTTGCTTTTTTTTTTTCCTGATGTGTTGGATTTGATTTGACTATGTTCTATTTTTAAAAATCTTTCTGAATACATAACTTTTTATAAATACATAATAGTATAAATATATAATAGTTATACAAATACATAATAGTGCATTATAAATGCATAATAGTTATACATGTGTGTGGGGCACGTGTGATATTTTGATACAAGCTAGAACTTGCAATAATATAATTAGGGTAATTGGGATATCCATATACTCAACCATTTTTCATTTCTTTATGTAAAAACATTCCACTTCCATTCTTTTGATTATTCTGAAATATAGGCAACCCTCAGAGTACTAAAGAAACAGTGCCTGAAAAACAGCTATCAGAGCACAAACAATGGAAAGCCTCCTGAATAACCTACCCCAGATGAAAGTCATGGAAATCAGAACTTTGTGGGCTAAAATGAACTAAGAGAACCAAGTGAAACTAGAAGTGAAACTCACCAAAGTCACACCAGAAGTAAAACCAGAGTTGGCCGTTTCAGAAAATCCTATTCTGAAATAATGAAAATAAAGAACTCCATCATGGAAATCAAAAGCAAAGTGATAAGCACAGGGAGCAAGTTCAACCAAGCAGAGAAAAGAACCTCAGAGTTTGGGGACCAAAATATAGAATTAACACGGTCTGTCAAAAACAGGGGGGAAAAAAAGCTCAATAAGAAGGAGCAAAGACTTTGAGGGATGTGAGACTATATCAAGAAGCCAAATTTACACCTAGTTGATATCCCTGAAGCAGAAAAGGAAACTGAGAACACAAAAGAACAAACATTCTTTAATATCCAACATGAAAACTGTCCACATTTTGTTAGAGTGGTGACCACTGAAGCACAAATGATTCAAAGAATCCCACAAGACCATCCCTAAGACACATAGTAATCTGTCTCCACAAAGCAAACATGAAAGAAAAACATCCTAAAGTCAGCCAGAGAGAAAGGTCAGACTAATTACTGGGTAAAACCCATCAGAATTGCTACAGAATTATCTACAGAAATGCTACAAGACAAAGGGACTGAATCCAATTTGTAACATTCTTAAAGTTAAGCAATTCCAGCAAATAATTTTCTACTCCACCAAGCTAATCTTTATTATTGACAGAGAATTAAAATCTTTTCTAGACATTCAATCCCTAAGAGAATATTCTACTTCCAAACTAGCCCTTCAGGAGATGCTTAAGAAGGTGTTGAGCACATTAAAAAAAAAAAAGAAAGATCATGCCCATCACAAAAGTACAGGTAAGCATAAACTCAACAGAGCATGCAGAGCACTCACAGAAATGAAAATACACACACACACACACACACACACACACACACACACACACATAAGAGGAAAACGTAATAATCCCCCAAGAGTCCTTTAATAAGGATCAACTCTCGCATTTCAATAATCAATATGAACATGAATGGACTAAATGCATTACTGAAGAGATGTAGAGTAACAAATTGGATAAAGAAACATGATTCATAAGTCTGCTGCCTCCAGGCAGTTCATCACACTGCAAAGGACACATACAGGCTCAAAGTTGGGAACTGAATAATGGTATTTCAGACCAATGAAAAACAAAAAAAGGGCACATATAGCTATTTTGATTTTATAAAAAGAGACTTCAAACCATTACGAGTTAAAAAGGAAATGGAAAGACACTACAAAATAATAAAAGACTCATTCCACCAGCAGGAAATATCTATCTTGAATATAAATGCACCAACAGAGGAGCACCAGGTTTTATAAAGCAACTACTATGTAAACTAAGAGAGAACACTGACTCTCACACAATCATTATTGGAGTCCTAAATACCCTACTAACAGCTCTATATAGATTATTGAGGCAAAAAAAAAGAAGATCCAGAACTTTAACTTGATGCTCAATCAAAAAGATTTAATAGACAACTACAGAACACTCCACTCAACATCAACAGCATATATAATCTTCTCCTTAGCACATGAAACATATTCCAAGATTGATCACATTCTTAGGCATAAATTGAGCATGAACAAATTTCAAAAGATTGAAATAATACCACATATCTCAGATTAGAGTGCAATAAAAATAAATATTGCCACTAACAAGATTGTCCCAAAACACACAGACATGGACACAAAACAACATGACTTCTGGGTCAATATGGAAATTATAACATAAATAAAAAGATTCCTGAAGGCAAATGAAACTCAAAGGACATCTCACCAGAATCTCTGGAATACCACAAAAACAGTCTAAAGAGGAAAATTGATAGCATTGCATGTATATGCAAGAAAATAGAAAGATCATAAGTAAACAACCAAATATTACACCTAAAGGAGTTGGAAAGGCAGGATCATTTAAATTCTAACTTCAGCAGAAGAATCCAGATCACTAAGATAAAGTCACAATTGCAGGATATAGAAGAAAAATATATTATAGAAAAGATAAAGAAGACAAAGAGCTGGGTTTTTGAAAGGATAAGTAAGATTGATGGAACCCTCGCCACACTAAGAGAGAGAGGGAAAGTCCAAATAAACACAAGTAGATACACAAAAGATGAATTCACAACTGACCTGGAAGAAATGTAAAAGATTATCACAGATTACCATGAACACCTGTATGCAAATCAACCAGAAAACTTAAAGGAAATGGAGGACTTTCTGAGATCAACCTCCCAAGGTTGAAATAAGAAGAAATTGAAACTCTCAACAGACCAATAAAAATCTAGAAAATTGACTCAGTCATAAGAAATCTTCCTGCCAAGAAAAGCCCTGTACAAGCTGGCTTCCCAGGTGACCTCTACAAGACATAAAGGAGGAGCTGATACCATTCTTAAACATATTCCAGACAAGAGAGACAGATGGAACTCATTTTTTGAAGTTAATGTCATATTGATACCAAAACCAGGCAAAGAGCAAGGAAAGAAGGTTACTGGTCAATCTCCTTGATGAAAACAGATGCAAAAAATCTCAACATGATTCTAGTAGATCGAATCCAACAACACATCTCAAAAAATCATCCACCATGACCAAGTGGGCATCATTCCTGGGCTGCAGGGCTGGTTCAACATTCACAAGACCATAAATGTAATTCAACACATTAACATATGTAAGCCCAAGAACCATATGATTATATTATTAGATACAGAAAAAGCATTTGACAAAATCCAGCATCCTTTATTCATAAAAACTCTTGAGCATCTGGGCATATAAGGAACATTCCTAAAAACAGTAAGAGCCATCTATGATAAACCCACAGCCAACATTTTACTCAACAGGCAGAAGATGGAAGCATTCTTCCCAAGATCAAGAACAAGACAAGGATGCCCATTTTCACCACTTCTGTTCAACTTAATGTTGGAAGTCCTAGTCAGAGAGCTCAGGCAAGAGAAGAAAATCAAAGGCATTCAAATAGGTAAAGAGGAAGTCAAGCTATTCTTCTTTGCACACAATATGATTTTATACCTTGAAAATTTTAAGGAGTTTGTCAAAAGCCTCCTGGTACTAATGAACGACTTTTGTAAAGTCTCAGATTACAAAATAAATAAGCAAAAGACAGTTGCATTTCTATATACCAGAACAACCAGGTAGAGAACCAAATAAAATGCACAATCTTACTCAAAATAGCTACCAAAATTAAAATGATATGTCTTGGCATGCACTTAATCAGAGAAGTGAAAGGTCTTTACAACGAGAACTGCAAAACACTGCTCAAAGAAATCAAGAATGACATAAACAAATGGAAAAACAGTCTATGTCCATGGATCGATCAGAAGAATCAATATTGTCCATCCTACCTAAGGAAATCTACAGATTCAATGCAATACACATCAAATTACCAAAATCATTTTTCACAAACCTGAAAACGATAGTACAGAAATTCATAAGAAAACAGAAAAGAGCATGAATAGCCTAAACAATCCTCAGCAAAATCAACAAAGCAGGAGTAGTCACACTTCCAGACTTTAAATGTTATTAGAGGCTACAGCCTGGTATTGGTAGCAGAATAGGCACATAGACCAATGGAACATGGCAGATTCTGGAAGCAAAAATACAGTCTCTCAAACAACTAATCTTTGACAAAACCACCTATAACAATCAATAGGGAAAGGAGACCACATTAGCAAATGGTACTGGGAAATCTGGCTGATCATATGCAGAAGAATAAAACTGGACCAAGAAGGATCGCTGGAGCCCAGTGGGTTGAGGCTGCGGTGGCCAGGAGAAAAGAAAAGAAAAAAAAGAAAAGAAAACACCCTAATGCACATCGGAGAAGGCAACAAATGCTTGACCAAGTCCGCAAAAGTGAATGCCATCAAAGCTAAGATAAATAAGGGGGACCTCGTCAAACTGGAAAGCTTTTGCACAGCCTTTTGCTGTGCAACCATCAAGAGAGTAGACACAACCAACAGAATGGAAAAAAATTTGCAAATTATGTATCTGACAAAGTCTATCATCCAGGATCTATAAGGAATTCATTAGAAGTAAAAACAAACAAAACAAAACAAAAACATTAAAACATAGGCACAAGCCGGGCTCGGTGGCTCAGCCTGTAATCCCGCGCCTTTGGGAGGCTCAGGTGAGTGGATTGCCTGAGCCCACGGGTTTGAGACGCGCCTGGGCAGCGAGACCTCATCTCTACAATAAAATCAAAAAATCAGCCGGCCATGGTAGCGTGTGCCTGTAATTCTGGCTACTCGGAAGGCTGAGGCGGAAGGATCGCCGGAGCCCAGCAGGTGGAGGCTGTGGTAGCCGGGAGCGGCCACTGCACTCCAGTCTGGGTGACAGAGTGAGACTCCAACTAAAAAAAAAAAAAAATATATAGGCACAGAAAATGCCAAAAAGATGACATACAAGCAGGCAACAAACACATGAAAAAGTACTTAGCCTCACTAATTAGAGAAATACAAGTCAAAGCATTAAGGGTACTACTAACTTAGTCAAAAAACAACAGATGCTGGCATGGGTGTGGAGAAAAGGGAGCGATTCTACACTGTTGGCGGGAGTGCAAGCCAGTTCAATCTCTACTAAAAGCAGTGTGGTAATTCTTAAAAGAACTAAAACTTAATCTTCCTTATGATCCAGCAATACCTCTCCTGGGAATATACACGGAGAAAAAGAAACCATTCTACAGACAAGACACCTGCACACGCATTATAGCAGCACTATTCACATGGAACCAACCTACTACCCATCAAAGGTGTACTAGATAAAGAAAATGTGGTATATATACATGATGGAGTATTATGCAACTATAAAGAAGAACAAAATCATGGACTTCACAGCAAATTGGATTGAACTGGAGACCATCATACCAAGTGTAGTATCACAGAAACAAAGAACTGAATACCACACGTTTTTACTTATAAGTGGGACTTGTACATTAGTTACATTAGCACAAAGGAAAGATTAGCAGTCACTGGGCATAGCTAGGGAAGAAGGGAGGGAGAGAGGAGAGTAATGGACACATGAAAACACAAATGTTACTTAGGTCATTACCAGGGAGTGAGTGCCAGTTAGAAGCCCAAACTTCACCTGCATACAGCCCACTTATGTTGTCAATTCTCATTTGTACCCTACATTCTTATAATAAAACAATTTTTAACAGATAGTTCAAAATAGTTGTAGAAATCACTTTTCATCAATAATACATCAATCCTCATTATGAGATTTGGAAAGCTCAGGTCAAATTTTCAATAATTATTCAAACACATATATAAAGCATATTATTTCATTGATAAATTACATAAGTAAAATAAATATCACATACAAAGAAAAGAGAGGGGAAATCTAAAATCGAAGGATTGGTTTATTAATTTAATTGCTGAGGATTTAGGGTCTATCAATATAACCAACTAGAAGAGATAAGGAAAGTTAAAGTTTAGGGTGGTACAAGGAAAGGATTTGCACAACTGAAATTGTTGCAGGAGTTTTGAACTCCATTGTCAGCTTAAACCAGGAACCTGGTTCTTGTCCCATGACCAAGAAGATTAAGGAATGTGGACATCAAATGAATGAGTGAAAGAAGGAGTTTATTTGGCAACAAAGTCCTCCAGAGAAGAGAGGGGGCCCCAAATGGGTTACCGGTACTAGGAGTTTGATTGTGGTTTTATCTTTTCTGGGAGCATTTCTCTCATTTACATCTCATGCGCCCCTTACTTCCTGAGAATTAATTCTTATTGTATAGAGTTCTTGACCAAAGTTACTCCATCTTGAATATTACTCATAAGCACCACAAAAAAGTCCATGGGGGTGGGGGATGTTGGGGGGGCTTAGGGAGTAAAACTGTGATGCAAATACTATGTTAATGATATTATAATAAGCCAAGGTCAAATTAGGACATTTAGTTAAACTATTGTACCTGGGTTTAAGCAGCAGAAAGTCCCTTTTAACAGTACATCCTGTGTTGAAAGCATGTTCTTAACCATACCAATCACATTTCAAGTCAACAGTTATATAATGGGGATGGTGCAGAGGGCATTCCCGCAAATGTTAAGTCTTTTGGAGACCCTCCCTCTCTGTCTGCCTAACCAGCTTCTATCTCCTCTCTCAAAATAATTTGGAATAAGTAAACAAAACACTAAAGCTTTTGTAAAAATAGCCTTAACGTGGTTATACTTTAATAATTATTTTTATACATAGTATATTGTTTTTCATTTCATTGTTAGTGTTTTTTAATCCACAAAATAGCAATTCATTAGTAACCATTAATCATAGGTATTAAATTATTTCAGTTTAAAACTAAAGAATCTACATTATTTTGTCATTTTTTAAAAACATTAATTTATATAATAATTAACAAATTGGGCATTTTAAAGAATAACTTAAAATCTACTAAAATTAAGTATATTTAAAATAGTATGATTAAATTATTTGACATGCTTAACAACATGTTTAAATATATTTGATGTAATATGTTTAAATATACAACTTACATATGATCAGTATATAAATAGCAATATTACTTTTTTTGTTTTGCCTACCATTCCCAATGGTAATTTTAATTAGCTTTCCCTTGTAATCACATAAAGTTTTGTGCATAAGCTTTTCAGTTTGACGAGTTCCTACTTGTCTATCTTATCTCTTATGACATTGGCACTTGTGGTTTTGGTCAGGAATTGGTTGTCATATGGAGACACCAGATGGGTGTCTCCTGCATTTTCTAAGGTTCTTATAGATTGAGATTTTACATTGAGGTCTTTGATCCATTTAGAGTTGATTTTTGCTTATGGTGATAGGTAGGGGCCCTGTTTTAATCTTCTGCATGTTGTCAGCTAGCTTTCCCAGCACCATTTACTAAATAGGTTCTCCTCTCCCCAGTGGTTGATGGTGGAGGTTTTGTCGAAGATGATTTGATTGAGAAATCGAGGTTTTGTTTCTGGAATCTGTCTTGTTCCATTGGTCTATATGTCTGTTCTTATACCACTACCAGGCTATTTTGAATATTGTAGCCTTATAGTAATGTTTAAAGACTGGGAGTGTGATACTTCTCACTTTGTTTTTGTGCTGAAGATTGTTTTGGCTATTTGTAGTCATTTATGTTTCCGTATGAATTTGTGTATTGTTTCCAGGTGTGAGGAGAATCCTGCTGGTAATTTAATGGGTATTGCATTAATTATCTGTAGATTGCCTTGGGTATGATGGACATCTTAACAAGAGCGGGAAAACAGCCCACAGTCTGGGGAAAAATTTTTTGCCAACTCTATATCTGACAAACCTAACATCTAGTATCTACAAGAAACTCAAACATGCTGAAAAGAAAAGAAAAACTAAATAAAAATAAAACAGCCCCATTAGAAAATGGGAAAAGATATGAGTAGACACATCTCAAAATAAGACATGCAAGTAGCCAACAGATACATGAAAAAATGCTTAGTCTCACTAGTCATAAAAAGAAATGCAAATTAAAATCACACTGAGATATACCGCCTAACTCCAGTCAGGATGACCATCATCAATAACTCAAACAACAGATGCTGGAGAGGATGCAGGGAAAAGGGAACACTTCTACGCTATTCATGGGAGTGTAAACCAGTATAACCTCTGTGGAAAACAGTTTGGCGATTCCTAAAAGATTTAAAAATTGACCTACCATATGATCCTGCAATCCTCCTTCTGGAAATATACACAGAGGAATTCAAATCATTCTATGATAAAGATACCTGCATGTTTATTGTAGCATTATTCACAATAGCAAAAACATGGAACCAACCATGCTGCCCATTGAAAGAGGACCGGATTTAAAATGTGGTACATATAGATGATGGAATATTATGCAGCCAGAAAGAAGGACAAAATTATGAACTTTGCAGCAGCTTGGATGAACTCAGAGTTTATAATACTGAGCGATCTATCACAGAAACAAAGAACTGAGTACCACATGTTCTCACTCATAGGCAGACCTTGAACAATTATCATCAACCCATAAGAAAGGGATTGGCAGTAGTGGGAAACTGTCAGAGGAGTGGAAGTGGGATTGGCAGTAGTGGGAAACTGCCAGGGGAAGGGGGGGCCACATCTCATCAACAAGGGTATCTTCATAATGAATATTTGTATACTTATATACAAATTGTACCCTGTATCTTTAAAACAAAAAATTTTTTAAAAAACATATTTTTCTCCAAATAGTTAAAAGTTAAGAGCATATCTATTAACTACTGATAAGCACATGCTGTTTATCCCATTATTGATGAACTACTGTGAGAAATTTGGGTAAGTAGCTACCTTTCCCTTCTGTATCCTAAAATGTAAACATTTTTGGAAAATACTATCAAGATCAGAACAGTATTGAGGAAAAAATAATAAAAATAGTTAATTCATGCCACCAATGATGCAGTTTCAAATGCAACTTTGGTTATAACCAATTAAAATGAGGCTAAGGTAAGGCAGCTATGAATCAAGAAAGTGAGATTTACTCAAAACAGTCAGGTTTCCAATTAGAATATGAGTCAATCTTCTGAATTTTTTTCCTAATGCACTGAACTGACTTGGGGTCTGTCACATACTAACAACCATAATAAAGGTCCAACTTTGGTGCAGACTTTGTTGGCACTGAGAGAAAAATGTCCACTGGGTGCATCAGCTGAGAGTGAATGGTAGCCTAGACATGAAGAAAGAAATGTCTACCTCTTTTCTCCTCTTGTTTGCTCACAGTTGCCACTTAGCTTGCTGATGGAAATAAATAAAGGATAGCTGTTAGGACTGAGTGGTGTTGTGTTTTGAATGGATTATTCTTCAACAGCATTCAGGCCATTGTTTTGACCTTAATGTATAATGTCTCAGAATAAGATATTTAGGCTTGCAAAATAGTTCACATTTCAAAACATAGGTAAATTTGTCTGATTTCATATACAATTTAACAAATCACTAAAGTAATTAAAATCTTACAAATCAATCAAGGACCATTACAGAAATTCTGGAAACCAAGTAAAATTCTGGAAGTTTGAAATACAAATTGTAGAATTAATTCTATGCCTTTATTTTAAAAATAAGAAACACACACACACATACACACACACACACACACACACACACACACGCAAATACACACACATGCATACAAATTAACATTTTTTAGAAAGAGATGAAAATGAGCAAAAAGCAATATTTTGAAATTTCAGGAAAGAACCCCAGATTCCCCCTCACCTTTTTGCATCTATGTACATTCAAGGTCATCAACTAATCAATTGCAAGCAAATATTCATCATTCTGAGCAAACCAGATAACTGAGAAAGATATTACGGTATTCAAGTTTTGATAATCATTTTATAATTAAAGTCCCAATGTATGTTCAAATGAGCACATCTCAACTTTGTTTTAACCTATGATCCATTTTAGTAAACATCAAACTCCTATGTTCTCCATTAATGTCACTTGAGTTTCAAAATAAATTAGGTATTGTCACCAAGAGCATGTCAAATCAATGATAATATTAGTAAAAAATATTATAATGTGAAAAATAAGATCACTCTGTGCTTAAGGTCTGCTTGTTTGGCACAAGGTTCACTGTCCTATGAAGCAAAGAAGTTTAAACACAATATAGGTCATTTTCAATGTCAAGTCTGTTCTACTATTTCGTTTCCAAGCTAAATTTTTATTGTTAAGTTTGTTTGACTTTTTACTTCTAGACTGATTAACAAAAGATATTAGTCCTTAGCTTTACTTTTACTTTCATGTCCTTGGAAGTGGCTATTCTTTCTCATATGTTTATAATAAAGTCAAATTGCTCAGAAATGAGTCCTTTTGTTGTTTCAAGAAAATATATGGACTCTGTACTGTTACATTATCTCTCTTATGATATATGAGTGATGATAAACAGGTTAAGGAGCAATTTTTGTTTAATTACAGGTGAAAAGGCAAATTTAGACTGTTCAGACAAAAAATGTGATGGGTCTAGATGCAATATGTTGTGAATAATCTACCAAATAAACAGAAAAAGATTATTATAATTAACTTTACAGAGGTTTTAGAATTTAAAACAAATCAAAATAGTGAAAAACAAAATGAAAGAAAAAAGTCATCTTTTCATAAAAATAATTTACGTATCAAAGAATCTTCAAATCTGAGCCATCTAAGATTAGATAAATGTCAGTTAACTTTACCTTCTTGGAGTATTTCTTTTAAATAATTGTTTAAACTTGTGCTAAATACTTTCTTTATAATTTCCAAAACAATCATAAAGTTTGAAGGGAATTTTATTAAAAGAACAAATCACACACAGTAATATTTTACACAATGAGAAGTTTCTTACTGCCAATACATTTGTATCTTTAGAGAAGAAAAATTATGTATTAATAAGAGAACAATATTTGAAAAAATGAAAATGCTTTTAAAAATATATAATTTATATAAAAATGCTATCAAAATCACAGTCATGATAATTCTTTCAGATCATTGTAACTGATCATTCAGATTTGGTGACTAATTAGTGATTGCCTATTCTGAATAACCCCATATCCCAATTCAGCTTTTCTATATTATTCAAAGTTCTATCATTTTTCAGTTCACTATAGACAGGAAACAAAGATGTAAGCATATGTAAAAGATATTGAATTTCTGTGCATAGGCTCTGGGAAAACATGACTCATATATGTATATATCCATGTTGTTTGATTTTATTTTGTTTTTTAAATTATTGATTCTATTTAAGACTTAAATTAGAAGGATATTCATCCTTTTATAGCTAAAGGTGTTGACAGAGATCACAATAATTTTTTGCTCAAAAGTAAGAATATATTTTATTCAATTTTGTAGCTAAGAGAATGCTATGACCTGTTATCAATAGAACACACTACAGAATTGCTACAATCAGAGAGTGAAGATACACTAAAATTGGGGCCTTCCATAAATTTAAATCTATTTAAATAAAATAACATCATAAAATATTTTTGACAATGGATAAATATGTTAATTTCCACAGTAACTTTAAAATAATTAATTGTTCCTCTATATGAGGAGAAGTCTAGGTGAAGATAATATAAGATTGGAATAAGAAACTTTGAGGGGAAACTTCACTGCTACACTCACCGACTGTATGGTTCTATTTATATCATTTCATTTTAAAATATTCATTCTTATCTATCAAATGAAAGGGCTGATGTCTAATTTATAGGCATATTTTGAGACTTAAGTGGAAAAGCGTGTAAAACTGCTCCATATGCCAATGGGATTATATCTATTTCTTAGACCAAATTAATCTCCCTAGCACCAGTTGCCTATGGTAAAATTCCCACTGAGTGTCACTACTTGTTTTTTTCACAGCTATACTCATTAAATAACTTTTCAAAAGTAACTCTCTGTTCTCACCTACATTATTATTTCTCTTACATAGCTTGTATAAGTTAATAGTACCACAATCCACTTTTGAAAAGTTTCCATAATTTGAAAAATATCTTCCACTACTCTACCTGACTATTCCTTCTTTAACATCTGACTCACATAACAGGAAAGGTTTTTTTTTTTCAGTCCTCTGCACTTGTATTCCTTTCGAATTCTATAACTTCATTCATTCTGTTTATCACCTGGGTACTTTGAATTACTCTGCAATCGTTGTCTTAACATACATTATACTCTGATTACTTCTCTACATTTTTGTTTATTTTTGTAGATGATGGTCCTGAACAGTGTAAAGAACATGGCTCATTAATTTTTGCATCTCCAACATTTAAAATATTACTTGATACATCTTAGTTAAATATATGTTGGACCAAAGTACCTAAGGCTGTTTCTCACAGTCACGTCAAAGTTAGAGATTAAAAGTCTGGTTTATGAAAATATAGTAAAGTTGGATTTTGAGTTCTCCTTGAATTTAATCTAGTATTTAAATTAAAATATATTCCAAAGTGAGAAATTTTAAGTTTTTCCTGTAACAATTTGTCAAGGATACAAATATAAATGACATGTAAGAAAAGAAATACATATACCCTGGGCAAAGTAATAAATCCTGTTTCAGATTCCAAAGTTTCTGTTTAGCTTCCAAATTATTATAAAGCCTAAATGTACCTACAAATTCTAACAGCAAACGTATAACTGGTAGATGTTTATGTAAAAACTGCAACTTAGCCTAAATATCAATCAATCAATCAGTGACAAAAGTGTTAGCAATTCTCCGGAACATTGCTGTTGTTTTGCTAAGCAAGATATGTTAGTAAAATAATCAGAGTAGAATTAATTTACAGTAAGGCATAATATGTTAAGGACTATGTTATATTGCTTAAATATCAACAAAATTTATTTTATTAAATCAATTTGTCTTCAAACACTATCTTATTATTTTATTCCAAGCATCGAACATGAGAAAGAAAATCTATAAATTTGTAAGCACCAAATTAAAACACATTTACTGAATTAATAAATACCTGCAACATGGAGTTCATATAATTAAATTTCAATAAAATTTAATAATTGATATTTAGGTTTTCAATTTTCTTTTTCCTGATTTAAACATAAATAATATCTTCGTTTGCAATAATTTAAATTGTACTTTAAAATATTTTTCTATCTTAACTTTTTTAAAAATAGAAAGTATGCATTTGTTTTAGATACATATACTCTATGTATGCCTTTTAAAAGATTTTCTTTTAATACTATCTTGATTAATTTAGAGAAGAATAATACATTACTCATTTGTATATTGGTGGTGATATTATTTTTATATCTGCTAGCAAAAAAGTAACTGCTTTAAATATCCTACGAGACTTAAAGATATTAGAGTACATATATTATAATAGAATGTTTTTGCAACCATTAAGATCCATATTCCATGAATATATAAAGGGGACAACAAAAATCTCATAATGTTGTAAATCAAAACAAATGTTTGGACAAAGCAGGTGTTGAGATAGCAAAAGGCTATTAGGAACCATATTAGCAATAAGACATAATGAACCTCCTTTCTCTTAGAGACTCATTTTATTTGCATCTATTTATGCCTACATGAATATATGAGTATGTGAGAGAGAGAGAGAGAGAGAGAGAGAGAGACAGACAAAGAGGTAAAACTACTTATTTGGCTAGATATCCGAAAGATTAAAATAAAGTGGTAGATAAGTTTAAAAATCAGAGTCAAATTTAAGTTATTAGTTACTATTAACTAATTACTAATAAAGTTAGTATTCCATACTGCAACTTTCTCATTAAAAATAAATAACTGAGATAGACTGGACTGAAAAAATTTAGGAAATAGTATGGCCTGAAATAAATTGTGTGTAAAAATTATGACAAATTTTAGTATATTATGTCCATAAAATCAAAGTACTATGCAAAATTTAATTTCTTGAAAGTAAGTCAAAATTTTCAAGTGTCTACTAAGCTTGTCAGATTGTCAAAAAATTTGGTAAGCAAACTCTTAATTTAAATAAAAAAGTCAGCTTTCCCCAATACAAATTTCCTTGAAACAGATTTCCATAACCATGTGTGCACATCAAATGACAACGTTTTACAAAATTTGTTTTAGCTCATTTTTATAGAAAAAAGTACTTTTTTGTGTGAGTAGCTATACTCCATGAAACAAAGTATAATACACATTACATGTACATAATTTTCTGGAAGCATATTAAGTATTAAGTGAGATTTTTCATCTGTTAATTATTAAGGCCAAATTTCAAATACTCGCAATGCATACTATCCTAAGATGATTTTAGATTTGAATAAAATGAACATGGCAAAGTATGAAGCTAAAATATTACAAATCTATGCAATGCAAATTTCCATAATACAATCTGTGTTTAAATTATAGAGTAGTATACACACACATTTCTTTGCTAAAGTTACAAATTTGGTGTGAAAATGAAATTAAAGTGAATTCTAATTCATATAACAAATGTCTTAAGTGAATTAAAAGGTGAAAAATTTCAATCAATACTTCATAACGTCCTTAAATCTTTTGTCATTATTAAGGTTGTAACTGTTGCTTTTATTACAATTATGATTCAAATTGAAATTTAAATAAATACTCAGGAAAGTCTACACAATGTCTAATTAATGTCATTTGAGCTGAAAATGCAATATAGAAATCTTGTTAATTTTCATGTCCTTTTTAGAACCTTTGAAGTAATGTTTATTCAACCCTTTGAAATTGTAATCAGATAGTAGCAAATGGTAGACTATAATGTAAAACCTAATCAATTTATTCTGATTAAAAGGAAAATTCTTTTTCAATCTTCTACATGTGGTTAGCCAGTTTTCCCAGCACCATTTACTGAATAGGTTCTTCTCTTCCCAGTGGTTGTTGGTGTATGTTTTGTTGAGATGTGCTGGTTGAGAAATTGAGGTTTTGCTTCCACAATCTCTATCCTGTTCCATTGGTCTATATCCCTTTTCTTGCACCAATACCAGGTTGTTTTGATTATTGTAGCCTTATAGTAAAGTTTAATGTCTGGAAGTGTGATGCCTCCCACTTTGTTTCTTGTGCTGAGGAATGTTTTGGCTATACGTGGTCATTTTTGTTTCCAGGTGAATTTCTGTATTGTCACTTCCAGGTCTGAGAAGAATGATGTGGGTAATGTAGTGGTTATTCAGTTGAATCTGTAGATTGCCTTTGATAGGATGGACATCTTAACGATGTTGTTTCTTCCAATCTATGAGTATGGAATATTTTTCCAATTATTTGTGTCTTCTTTGATTTCTTTGAGCAGTGTTTTATAACTTTCATTGTAAAATTCCTTCACTTCTCTGGTTAGGAAGACGCCAAGGTATTCGTGTGTGTGTGTGTGTGTGTGTGTGTGTGTGTGTGTGTGTGTGTGTGTGTGTATGTGTGTGTGTGTCTATTGTGAATGGGATTGTGTGTTTTTTGTTGTTGTTGTTCTCTGCCTGTTTGTTGTTGGTGTATAAGAATGTGACTGTCTTTTGCACATTTATTTTGTACCCTGAGACTTTGCTAAATTCCTTTATCAGTATAAAGAGGTTTTTGACACATTCTCTTCTGTTTTCAGGGTATAGGATCATATCATCTACAAAGAAGGATAAGTTGACTTCCTCTTGTCCTATGTGGATAGCCCTAATTTTCTTCCCTTGTTTGATTGCTCTAGATAGGACTTCCAACACTGTGTTGGGCAGTAGGGGTGAGACTAGGCAACCTTCTCTTGTTCTGGTTTTCAGAGGGAAATGCTTCTCATTTGTCCATTTAGCAATATGTTGACTGTGTGTTTAACATAAATGGTTCTTACTATTTTGAGGTATATTCCCTCTATGCCTAGGTGTTTACGAGTTTTCCCCCCTCCAGGATTAAAAGTCATAAGTACTCTCAGCTTTCCCAGATAATGGAAAATAATTTTCCAAATTCATTACATCCACTTAAACCCCCACAAATGGAATATTTATCTCTGCATCAAATCTTCACTCATACATGGTTCTGAGTCTTTTTAATTGCCGTATGGAGAGTTCATTATGATTTAATTTTCATATCCTTTATTACAAATATAGTTCATGATTTTTCAAAAAAAAAGAGAAAAATACCTAATTTTTTTATGATTTCTCTATACAGAGAAGATGCCAAAAAGTATACACACTTTAAGAAAGTAAAAACCCATCAAAATTGTAATACTCAATGAAAATAAGTAATATCTCACTTCTGCAATTACAAGAAGTGCTTACAGTGATTACCATAAGCATCCAGACACTTTTGATTATGGGAAACTGAAAGTAATATTAATACAAGAATAACATCTCTTAAAAATGTGTATCATGTGCCGGCCTTGGTGGCTCACCTGTAATCCCAGCACTTTGGGAGGCTCAGACGAGTGGATTGCTTGGGCCCATGGATTAGAGACCAGCCCGGGTAATGTAATAAGCCCTCATTTCTACAATCAATCAATCAGTCAAACAATCAATCAATAATTAACCGGACCTGGTAGCGCACGACTGTAGTTCCAGCTACTTGGAAGGATTGCCAAACCCAGCAAGTCCATACTGGGGTGGTCGTGAGTGTGCCACTGCACTCCAGTCTGGGCAATGGAGTGAGACTCCAACTCAAAAAAAAAAAAAAATTGTGTTTCATGGATGAAATACAATTGTATGAGTATGATAGCTACTTATATTTTTTCAGTTGCAGTCAGTGAGGAATGTTGAAATTCAGCACTTGTTTCCGAGGATTTACATTTGCATTGGGAGTAAATTCTGCTTTAATTTTACTTGTGACTCTATTTTTCTCTCATTCAAGAAGGTATATATAAAATCAAGTGAATGAGACTGACTTTAGGATAACTAAAATACATCCTAATTTTTTTTGTATAAAGAAATGTTTACAAACATTGCCATTTTAACTAGTTTTAATAAAAGAATTCACATAGTCCAAGCCATAATTGATTCATATACATTAGTGGCACATGCCTTACCGTTAGGTTGCCTTAATAGACAGTGTCACACAATACTGCAAATAAAGTAGACCATAGAATTTTTTAGCATTACAGTATGTGGAATTTTTTCCCTGTCTTTTTCATTTAGGTCAAAGAATGCAGATTTAAAATCTAGAGAAATTTCTTCTTAAATTTAAATGAATTGATGTCAACACCAAAGTAATTATAATTATTATCTGTATGATTATGTACATTATTAATATTCTGATTTTGTAATAGCTATATTATTAAGTATTAATATTTACTGTGCATTGCTATATATTCAAGGAACTATTTTAAAGATTTTATACATAACATTTAATCATTGAACTAAACTTAGAAGTTCTAAAATTTGCCCAAGGAAACCAGCCAGAAACTGGAAGAGTCAAGATTCAAACCCATCCTGTCTCACTCAATAACTCTTGTTTTTAACCACTAAACACTATTAAATAATGTGCAATTATTGTGTATTGCATAATCTAGATGCATTTGAATATATAAAGTCACTTAAGGTAGACCATGAAAAAATTAAATAGTTGTTGATCACTAACAAAAATGATCAATTAGTTTATTTGGTCTTTATAACAGCCCTATAAAAAAACATTATACAACTAGGCTTATCTTTACAGATGTGGAAACCAATCAAAATATAGACTTGTTAACATAAATAAATAAATAAATAAACTTTTTCTGCGTGTTAGGAACTTGCCCAGGTTCAAAAAACTTGTAAAAAGCGAACTTTCCCTTGAACTCTGTCCTAGGACTCCAGAATACGTGTTCTTATCCAAAATTATTGTGACATATAACCTAGAGAGTTGGCGTGGCATAAGTGATGCATTTTAAATTAATAATGATGTGAGGCAATAATATGGTGATTGCTATAAGGAAGCATACAATTCTGTGTATGTAGGATCAGCAATACATTTATTTCAAATTAATGTTAATGAATTTGTAATGTTAATGAATATGTAATGCAGATTATCTATATTTTAATGATTAAACTTATTGAGGTAATTCCTAAGGTCAAGGAAGAACTGACTGTTTTTGTTGGAACCAGAAAGCAAATGAAGAAAGCTTTAATGGGAAACACACTAGGACTAGCAGCTGTTTGTTTTGCTTTTGTTTTATCAGACCTTTTCATTTCTTTCAAAGACATGCTGCTGCTCCTAACCAAACAATTCCTCAAGCATCATTCACTCTGAGTTTTCCTAAATAAATATGAATCTTTCAGTGCTTAGCATTATACTGAAATACATTATATTTTAAAACACCAAATTTATGCAAGTTGACTCTGTATGTGTCTCATGTTATCTTAATCAATGTTATATTTCAGTATCATATATGATGTTAACTATTATCTTAAGGGAATAATTCTATTTTTATCTAAAATATCATTCAGGAAAGTTACTCTCAATTTATGTCCCATTTACAGTGTGCATATGTGTGTGTATATGATAACTTTTAAAAAGTACATATACACATATTCTTTAAAAAGAACTGAGAGAATTAAAATATGTAATCTGCCGTTTTAAGAGCTGTACTGTTCAACATCTCCTTTTTCTTTTATGTTTTTTCCAACAGGAAAAGTGTTTAAATTTCAAGGAAAAGGAAGCTTCTACTTGCATGATGATTTCTTTCTATTTAAAGATAGCTATTTTCACCCAGAGCTCTCATGGCATTTTCACACTATCTCATCAGCTAGTCAATAAAGAATTATGCACAGAGCTATAATTCCTTTAAAAAACTTTTTGCCTGTTTTTTTTTCCCCCCTAAATTGAGACTTGATTCACACTTTTGTAATATAGGCCTTGATTTATGAAACTCAAACCCAGATGTGTGATATTTTTTCCATACACTTTCTTTAGCATTGCATTTGTTTTACACCTCGGATCAGAAGTATAGAATCCATGGACTCTTTGCTAAGTCATATCTTCTATGATCTTTCTAACATTTTTCATATGGAATGAGAATATCATTTTATTTCACAAGTTTACTCACCCAAAATATAGGAAAATGTAATGTTTTTATAAAGTATGTAATGGCTATACTAATTGTAATTTGTGGAAGATTTGTGAATTACATATATATATATTTGTGTGTATATATATATATATATATATATATACATATTTGTTTAGTTTTAAAGAATTATTCTTCCCTTAATGAACTGGAAATTTTAGCTAATCAGCTCACTAGTATTTTTAATTATTATGTTTGACTAAATTATACTTTTTCTTCCATCTCAAAAGTTATAAAAAGAAAATCAACTCAACACAGCAATGTAAAGGAAAAAGTAACTTAAAAGAAGATACCGGTGGAAAAAAACAACAAAAATTCAATAAGGAAGAATGATAATGCTACTATATTAATCAAACTGATAAACTCCTATAAAATTTTTCACAAAAGAGAGAGAACTCAAATAAACATGACCAAAGATTCTAGATAAGAAAATAATAAAACTATCTCTATTTATCTCAATATATTTGACCATATAAATTTATCAAAAACTAAATCTTATAGAAAAAGTATAGAAAATCTGACTTTTATATAGCTTATATAAATAAGTTCATGATTTAAAAAAGCAATTAGAAAAAGAATTTCCCAGGTCCAGCAGATTTTTCACAGATTTCTTCTATGGTTTTAAAAAGAAAAAAAAAAAATCAAATTGTCCCATATTTTAGCAAAAAAATTAATTTTATAAAGCCAACATAACCTTTATATGAAAAGGTGACAAGCACATTACAAAACCCAAAGAGAAAATTTCTTATCATCTCTTTTTTTTTTTAGATTGGAAAATATAGCTTATTTATAAAGTAAATTAGAAAAAGATAGAGAGAAAAAGAGAAGATTCACCTCCCCAAGGTAGGGGAGGGGACCAAAGCTTAAGAAAACAAAGGCTGACCATAGCTCAAAGAGCATATGGCCACACCATACCTAGCAAGGCAAAGGCCTCCCTATAGCTTATAAACATGGATTTAAAAAATCATTAGAAAGTTAAAAATCAAATTCAAGCATACATCAAAAGAATATTACATGATGATAAAGACAGAATTCTACTATAATTAAATGGCAATTTATCATTTTTAAGTTTATTATATAATTTGCAAGCCAAACAGAACAAAGGAGAAAAGTCACATGATCAACAAAAAACTTAATGAACATGCCAGCACCAACTGAATGAAGGAGTCATAGCAGTACAAGGAAATTTACATCATCTGATAAAGTATGTGGAAAACACTGAGGCATTGGCAACTTTCTTTCTAAGAACAAGAATGGTCATTATCAATTGTATAATAGAGATAACTTAAAGATTGCAAAAGAAAAAGAAGAAAAAAAAAAAAAAAAAAAGCCAGGAAATAAGAAGCAAAACAAAACATAAAAAAATTATAAATAAATAAAACAATGTTATCTTCATTCTTCTAGAAATATTTATCATTTGAAATTCCACATATGCATTCACACACATATTTCTCCAAAGTCATTATTTTTTTTTCGGGAATATCCATAGAGGTGATTTCAAGATTATTAATGTTTTCTCATTTATTTTGTTAAACATATTCACAAGTAAGATAAACCATTATTGAACTTTTTTGAGACACTTATTTTTTGTTGTTGTTAGTGGGTGTTTTTGAAGAAAACTAAAAATTATCAGTAATTGGTGAGCAGATATGTTCAATGATGGGGTTTGGTTGTTAAATGTATATTTATGAAACAGACATAAACAGACTTGAACATTCTCAAAATATGCTTATGAACTTTTTTTTACTTGAAAATACTTCAGATATCCTTAAAAATGTTGAGCAGATGTATCTATCTTGTATAGGTTTGTTTTGCAGAGAATGTTCAGAGTAAGACAAACCTATGTCTTATATATTGACTTTTTTCAAATATTTTATTGAAAGCATGCTAGTGTATTTTGTAATGAAAATATATAAGACCTTATTTAACGTTGTTTTCGTGCTTCTATATCAGCAAAATGGCTCAAGACTGGCAAAGTAGTCCATTTAAAAAAATAATGTATTTTCTGAATATTGACATTTCAAAAGATAAGTATTCTCTGAATATAAAAATTACCTTTGTACTGAAGATGACTAAGATCTTTGAGGGAGGAACCTATGAGACAGATAATCCTTACAGCTATGTAAAATTGGTTTCACAGGCTGGGCTTGGTGGCTCAGCCTGTAATACCAGCGCTTTAGGAAGCTGAGGTAAGTAGATTGCCTGAGCCCGCAGGTTCGAGACCCGCCTGGGCAACTTGGCAGGACTTCATCTCTACAATAAATAAAAAATTAGCCGGGAGTGGTAGCGTGCGCCTGTAGTTCCAGCTACTTGGAAGGCTGAGGCGGAAGGATCGCCAGAGCCCAGCAGGTCAAGGCTGTGGTGGCCGGGAGCGGCCACTGCCCTTCAGTCTGGGTTACAGAGTGAGACTCCAATTAAAAAAAAAAAATTGGTTTCACTGTGATCTGGGGTTTTAAAAATTATTCCTGGCTATACTTCAGTCAATGCTGAGAAATTATCTATGATGAAATTCAACAATGGAAAAATTTGATTAAATAATTACTAAGATTTCTTTTAATTCTAAAGTTCCTTTATTCTGGAACTGGATACACTGTTATGTGATTCATTCAACTTTCTTAGCAATAGCAATGGTTCCCGCTCAATCAACTGAATTCCTGCAAGACTGGTCTGAAGCAGTTGAAAAATAATATACCAATAATGTCCTGGCCCAGCAATTTTTGCTATTCGAGTGATCCAATAGGTTTTGCAACATACTAATGTTATTATCTGTGGTGCCAATTGGCCATTGTCATGGTCAGAAATATCTAATTATGTGATGAATTGGAAGTTATTATCATGACATTTGGATATAGCCTTACTACAGATGGGATATGATTTCAAATAGTGTGAACTAGTATCATAAAACACAATGCTTAAAATAGAGACTAACATTTGGCAAAAATGGAAGCTAACCTTTGGAGATAATTAAGGTTTATGGGCTTAGATCTCATAAGTCTGTCAGAAACATGTATTATTTTACTATGTCTCCAACAAAGAAAATCCTTTACTATTTTGCATATTTTATTGTGTTAATAAAGTTAATAGTATCTGAATTAGAATAGATTCCTCTTGGGGAAATTTTAATAATTATTAACTTATATTAAAAGCAAATGAGGATTTCTCATAGTTATTAAGAATCAAGAATCAGTTTGTTCCCCGTCATTTATGTGGCAATGTCTGGAGATCTTTCTCTTTTTTAACAAAATATGTTACTGGAAACTAGTGAGTAGAGGCCAACAAAGCACAGGAGCATCTCTACAACAAAGAAAGTCTTTGCCCAGAATGTCAATCATTGAGAGGCTGAGAAAACCTTAGTTAATATAGAAAAAAAAAAAAAATCTACCATTTGCTTATGTGTTTAGTTTATCTTTATAAACTCTTTTTGAAAGATAACTTTTAGTTAATATTAAGTGAATGCAAAGTAAGCATGGAATATGGGAATTGAAATCAGCTTAATTATAGATAATTTTAAATTGGGATGACCACTATTTTGATAATACAATGAATAAATCATATAGAAGGAAAAGTTAGTAGAAATGAACTTTGCACAGAGAAGAGAGGATGTCAAGATGTAACTTATCAGAGAAGGCATAAGGTTCCACAAATGTAAATCAGAAAGTTATTGATGAGCATTTGCCATTGTGTTAAGATTCAATCAATAGTCTTCCTCTTCTTCCATTACACGTAGCAGTACATCGACATGTTATTAGGCAAATTCACATTCCTCCCTGAAATATCTCATTCCACCTATGGTCTCTTTAAGTTTTGTAGTTATTTTGTTTGCCTGTTTTAGTAATCAGCATTTAGCTACATACTTATAAAATAGCAAATTAGAAAGCCAATCTTTTTTCCTCTTTATCCCTGCAGATATACTGATGTAATATAAAGAAATAAGAGTTAGTTTTCTATATCTATATATCTTTCTGTCTTATAAAAACATTAGAAATCAGTCGTTTTAAAGACTGAACAGCATTTGGACACATAAATTCCAATACATTACTCCTCTGATTTCTTTATGAGCAAAAAAAAATTGGCAAGGATTAAAGACAATGCAAATCCCCAATGGTTCATCAATAATTTTTTAGTTGACATCTAATAACATGATGAAAACCATAAAAGTTCAAATAATTGTTTAAATTTGCAAAGAAAATTATAATAGCATTTTAAATAAAATTATTAGTTTTCTTGAGTTATCATTACTGGGTAGTCTAAACATATAATATCAACGATATAAAAAAAATCCTGAATCACAGGAATAAATAAAAAGATGAATCATTCTACAGTTGCTAAGTAAGACAAAACAAACAAACAAACAAAAAAACTAAAATCAATGGACAAGTCAATGACTTTAAGTATAACAAGGAAATAAGGAAGAAGAAAAACTGAACAACCTAGGTAAATTTCTCTCACTCTAGCTGAGACTTCTTTTTATATGCAATGGATGTTCCTGGAGTAAGCAAACAGCAAAAGAGGGAAAAGTAATATGGTTGCATAGTGTGATGTTTTCACTATAGTTGTATCATTTCTGAAGAAAAAATATAAATCATGATTGTAGAAAGCATGGACTGAGAACAAATAAGGGGAAAAGTTATTGTAAATTATCAGGTCAAAATCTTAGGTGCCAAAAACTCAGCAGCCAGGATGTTCCTCATTATCAAATGTACCAGTGATGTTGTCAGAAACTTATATGTCATTTGTATACCCAAATTATCAATTAATCCAAGCATAGGGTGTAGACTGATTCAATACTGATGATTAGGTGATCAAAAATGCTTACAATAGACTCGAGTAATGTCTTCCTTGTCTGTTTACCTTCCTGGGGTGCCATTTCTTTTGATATCATGAGGCTAAGCCTAGAAAGCTGTTATCTTAGTCCATTTTGACTGCTTTAGCAAAATATCTGAGACTGGGTAATTCCTAAACAACAGAAATTCATTGCTCACGGTTCTGGAGTCTGGAAGGTTCAAGGTCAAAGTGCCAGTAGATTTGATGTATGATAAGGGCTCGCCCTCTGCTTCATAAATTGTGCCGTGCTGATAGCATCCTAATATGTCAAAAGAAGGTAAGAGAGAACTTTGAAGTCTTTTTTTCTAAGAGCACTGATCCTGTTCATGTGACGCCCTCTTGACTTACTTGCTTCCCAAAGACCCTACCCTTTAATATTGTCACATTGATTAT
>NW_007260334.1:755579-777515 GCF_000164805.1 Carlito syrichta
TATATATATATATATATATATATATATATTTTTTTTTTTTTTTGGTGAGGGATAGAGAAACATAGATGTTTAAACCACATCAGTTATTAATTAAAAGCTTAGGTAAATTTCTCTCACTCTAGCTGAGACTTCTTTATATATGCAATGGATATAATTACAGAGAGGGTAACAAGGTTCCTTGTGATTCTTTATAATTAGTCATAGCATACTTTCTCCTTTTTTTTTTTAAATCTCCACACAGATTTTATTAGTTAAATTGTGATGGCTGCCTCAAAAGTACTCTGCAGGTTACATTTAAAAGGAATAACCATTACCTATTGTAGACAAAGCACCTCAATAATAAATAACTTGGTTTAGACTTCTTTTTATTTGTCAACACACCTGAAAAAGAAAGTTGAAACTAGTAAACATTTAATACTTGTTTTTCATGGGAGGAAAATTGTGATAACATCCCATTCATGGATGACAAAAATCACTGGAATAGTAAACAGGTGCAGGGCCACACTAACCACAATTATGGAAATTATTTCATCTGAATATAATCATGATGGCTAATGTTTAGTTATATCTATACAAATTTAGTAAATGAAGTTGATCACCATATGGCAGAGTTTTACTTACTTGCTATAAGATAACACACTCTCTCATATACATACACACAGACATATTCCTGTGATCATAATGTTTTTGCTAAATATACATGTCCCTCTAAAATATACATATCTACATTTATAGCTATGTAAATATAGATCAATATACATTCAATTTTGAAATTACAAACTAGCTTAAGTGATTATTTTTGTATAAATAATATATTCTTATCTTTACACATTACAAAATGTTTTACAACTGAGTACATCTAAATTGATGTGTACCCCATGACATTTAATTGTTTTGTGGATTATTTTAATTATTTGTCCAAAGGGAATAGGGTTAATAATCATCCATGAAAATCATAGTGAACTATTATATAACATCCAAATATATAGCATGTTTCAATTACAGCGATTTTACTTAAAGTTATTTAACTTATACACATTTCATATACATATTTATATATACATGTGTGTATACATGTATTTAGCAACACAAATTGAGTATGTGTTTTTGGCTGGAAGAGTTATTAAAGATTTAATATTGAGAGTATTTGAAATTTTCAGAAAGAAAAATGATTTGTTCATAACATCCATTGTTTATTTAGCACCATGGAGTTGTTATCTGTTACATGGCAACTAACATCCAAAATGTTTAATCTCTTTTGCAAAGACAGTGGTGGTCAGTTTTGCAAGAATACAAAAATTTTCCATATTATTCACAGTTGTGATATTTGATTACAGATTCAGTTATTATTTTTTCTTTTCTTTTTTAAAATTTTTTTCTTAAGATTATGTTCTATCTCCTATTACACGAAATCTAGAATAGCTGCATAGTCTCAAAATAAAATGTACATAAATGAGATACAATTTAATCAGTGGTTTAAAAACCTAAAATTGGACTTCCAGCAAGATGGCGACAGGGCAGCCTGGTCTATGAAACCCTCTGCAAAGGAGAATGCAAAGGGTCTCTGACTCTCTACCTGAGGGGTGCACATCCCAACGTCACCAGTCTGCTCTTCACACAGAGCTCGGCCATGGCCACCACTGGGGCATTGTAGCGTCTGGACAGCTACTGCAGCTGCAGACACAGCAGCTGTGGCACCGCCGCAGCCTCCATGGTGACTATAGAGCATCGCGCCACCCATGCCTGAGGCGATCCACAACTTCAGTCCTTGAAGCCCCCGCAGGCAAGATCTGCTGGGATTGCTGCCACTTCTGTTGCCACCATGACGTACTGCCAGCCATGGGTCTCCTCCCGTGTTCCCTGAGGCAAGCTCCCATCTCAGCCTCTGCCCAACTCCTGTCCAGCTCCACCCCCTCTGGGGCAAGCAGCTGAGATAACACCACCTTCTGGCGATTCAAGTTAACCACCGAAATGGGAAAAAGCTTGAAAAACAGACACAGGTCAGATTTCAGTGGTGAACTGACGGTGATCTGAACTGTCCTTCACAGCAGGCCAGGGGCAACTGATCCTAACTGTGAACTAACTTACCAGCTAGAGAAGACAGCTAGAAATCAGAGCTGAAAGGACATTGGACTTAAACAAAAAGTCTCAGAGTGTGCTTGATTGGTTCTGTTAGTTTAATGACTTAATTCTATTCCTACTGTTTTGTTCCTTTTTTTCTCTTTTCCTTTTGTTCTCTTTTCTCCTCTCTGTAAACCATATCTTTGTATAGAGGAACAGCACACCAATAAGGTGGTTGGTTAGCTTGTATGTAGTATCATTGTATGTTTTATTTTTTTTATGGGAGTTGGTAAGTCTGTAGCCATGGTCTATTGTTTTTAACTGTTTCAGTTTAGGTCTATCTCTCCATTTGTTGGTATACTCATATGTTTCCCCCCTTACTCCTCTCTCTCTTCTCCCCCCTCATTCCCCCACTGTCTGCTCTATTCTCTTCCCTCTGCTAACCACATTTTATTTCAGGGAGTAAACCTTCAGCCCCACTGCACAGACAGATTCCAAGGCAGTGGGAAGTGGGTTTCAGATTGTCCATACACCTGTCGGTGAATACCAGGACATGCAGATAGATTTTAAATCATAGCTCCCCCCTTAAGTAAATCTCAAAACTGCAAAAAGGACCACCCCCGACCTACAGTGCAACTCCAGAATTGAACAAAGTAAGAGAGCATACATAAAGAATAGGAGATTGAACAAAGAGAAGTAAAAGCAATCCCTCTACCCCTGAATAACAGAATTAAAGAAGACAATGAAATGGAAGGAAGGAAAAAGTAGGGAGGGGGAAAGAACTGCACAAATGAAGAAAAACCAAAAGAAGAATATAGGTCTCACACAGAACCCTGGGAGATCAGACACTGAGAAAACAGATTCAGGAACACAAACACAATGAGGAGCCCCCAGAATGACTGGTCACATGCAACAAACCCAGACAACAAGACATTAATAGAATTAAAAATATAGAGAAGAGACAAGAGGAAAATAGGAAGGAGCTGATGTCAGAAATAACAGCAGTAAAGAATACTGTGATGGAAATAAATAACAAACTGATAAGCATGGAAAGCAGAATTAACCAAGCAGAAGAAAGAATCTCAGAGCTCGAAGACCAAAACACAGAACTAACCCAAACTGTCAAAAGCATAGAAAAGGAGCTCAAAAAGACAGAACAAAACCTTCAAGAGATGAATGATCACTTCAAGAGATCAAACCTAAGAGTAATTGGCATTCCTGATGCAGAGAGAGAAACAGAGGTCACACTGGAGCAAACATTTCATGAAATCATTCAAGAAAACTTCCCTTATCTCATCAAGGATGAAAAAATTCAAACACAAGAGATTCAGAGAACCCCTGCAAGACAACAAATGAGAAGACCAACTCCCAGACATATACTAATTTGCCTAAACAAAGTAGGTATAAAAGAAAAAATCCTAAAGAATAAAAGAGAAAAAGGTCAGACTACGAACCAGGGAAGACAAATTAGAATAGCGGCAGATTTATCTGTAGAAACCCTCAAGGCTAGTTGAGCTTGGAGCTCTATCTTCAAAGTTCTAAAAGATAAACAATTTCAACTGAGAATAACCTATCCAGCCAAGGTAAGCTTCATCAGTGAGGGAGAATTGAAATCTTTCCCAGATATTCAATCCCTAAGAACCTACGCTGCCACAAGACCACCTCTACAAGAAACACTTAAGAAAGTACTGAACACAGATGAAAAGGAAAAAAAGAACAACAACGTTCTTCACAAGAGTAAAGGCAAAAGAGTAAAAACACATATGATCCAACTCTAAAACCTAAAGAAAGACAACACACAAACAGGAAGAACAACAACTCTGTAAGAACATTATGATAGGGATCAACTCTCACATTTCAATAATTAGTTTGAATATGAATGGACTAAATGCACTAAAAGACATAGAATGGCAAAATGGATAAAATATCACCAGGCAACAATCTATTGCCTTCAAGAGACACACCTCACTAGAAAGGACACTCACAGACTCAAAGTTAGAGGATGGGAAACAAATTTTCAGGCAAATGGAACACAAAAGAAAGGATGAGTCATGATCTTAATCTCAGACAAAATACCCTTTAAGCTATCAAACATTGCAAAAGATACAGAAGGCCACTATATAATGATAAAAGATTCAATCCATCAACAAAAAATATCTATCCTAAACATATATGCACCGAACATAGGAGCACCAACTTTCATAAAGTAGCTCCTAGGTAAACTAAAAAAACATATTGACTCCAATACCATCATAGATGGGGACTTTAATACCCCACTCACAGCCATAGACAGATCATCAGGACAAAAAATCAGCAATGAGATCCAAAACCTCAATGTGACTCTTGATCAAATGGACTTAACTGATACCTACAGAATCCTCCATCCAAAGACCACAGAATACACATTCTCCTCATCACCGCATGGAATGTACTCTTAAATCGACCACATACTTGGCCATAAATCAAGCATAAGCAAATATAAAAGGACTGAAATTTTACCATGTACCTTCTTGGACCACAGTGGAATAAAAATAGACATTAACACCAACAAGTTCCCCCCAAGACCCACAAAGACATGGACACTAAACAGCATGATGCTAAACAACTCCTGGGTCAATGATGAAATCAAAACAGAGATTAAAAGATACCTGGAAACAAATGAAAATGAAGAAACATCTTATCAAAATCTCTGGGACGCTATGAAAGCTGTAGTAAAAGGGGAATTTATATCCCTAAAAACACACATGAAGAAAATGGAAGGATCACAAATTAACTAAGAAGCCACCTAAAAAAGCTGGAAAAGCAAGACCACAAAAACCCTAATTTCAGCAGAAGATTCCAGATCACCAAAATAAAAACCCAAATCCAGGACATAGAAGACAAAAAGATAATACAAAAAAAAATCAATGAAACAAAAAACTGGTTCTTCGAAAGGATAAACAAAATCGATGGTCCCCTAGCTAGACTGACCAAGAAAAAAAAAGAAAAAGCACAAATAAACACAATCAGAAACACAAAAGATGAAGTCACATCTGATCCTGAAGTAATACAAAAGACCATTAGAGACTACTATGTACACTTGTATGGAAACAAACTTGAAAACCTTTCAGATATGGAGGACTTTCTGACCTCACACAACCTGCCTAGGTTGAAACAAGAAGAAATTGAAACCCTAAATAGACCAATAACAATCAAGGAAATTGACTACATAATAAGAAAACTACCTACCAAAAAAAGCCCTGGACCAGATGGCTTTCCCGCAGAATTCTACAAGACATTTAAGGAGGAGCTGATACCAATCCTACTGAAGGTATGCCAGGCAATTGAGAAAGATAGAACTCTACACAAATCATTTTACAAAGCTAACATCACGTTAATACCCAAGCCAGGTGAAGACCCAACAGAGAAAGAGAACTACAGGCCAATAACTTTGATGAACATAGATGCTAAAATTCTCAACAAGATCCTAGTAAATCGGATTCAGCAACACATCTCAAAAATCGTCCATCAGGACCAAGTAGGCTTCATCCCTGGGATGCAAGGCTGGTTCAACATTCGTAAAACCATAAATGTAATTAAATACATCAACAGATGTCAAAACAAAAACCACATGACTATATCATTAGATGCAGAAAAAGCTTTTGATAAAATCCAACACCCCTTCTTGATAAAAACACTCGAACATCTAGGCATATGGGGAACATACCTCAAAATAGTTAAAGCCATCTACGAGAAACCCACAGCCAGCATACTCCTAAATGGACAAAAATTGGAACCATTTCCCCTGAAAACTGAAACAAGACAAGGATGCCCACTCTCACCCCTCCTGTCCAATATAGTATTGGAAATCCTGGCTAGAGCAATCAGAGAAAAGAAGGCAATCAGGGGTATTCAAATAGGAACAGAGGAAGTCAAGCTATCTCTCTTTGCAGATGACATGATCGTGTACCTTGAAAACCCAACAGAATCTGTCACAAACCTTCTTACACTGATAAAGGACTTTATCAAAGTCTCAGGTTATAAAATAAATGTGCAAAAGACAATCGCATTTCTTTACACCAATAATAAACAAACAGAAACCCAAATAAAAAGCACAATTCCATACACAATAGCCACAAAAAAAATTGAAATAACTTGGCATCTTCCTAACCAGAGATGTGAAAGACCTTTACAATGAAAACTACAAAACACTGCTCAAAGAAATCAAAGATGGCACAAACAAGTGGAAAAATATCCCATGCTCATAGATTGGAAGAATCAACATTGTGAAGATGTCCATTTGACCTAAGGCAATCTACAAATTCAATGCAATACCCATCAAATTACCAGCAACATTCTTCTCAGACCTAGAAAAAACAACACAAGAATTCATGTGGAAACACAAACGACCAAGAATAGCCAGAACAATCCTCAGCAAAAAAAAAACAAAAACAAAAAAAAAAACAAAACAAAAAAAACAAAGCAGGTGGTATCACAATACCAAATTTCAAACTTTACTATAAAGCTACCATAATCAACACAGCTTGGTATTGGTACAGAAACAGGCATATAGACAATGGAATAGAATTGAGATTCCAGAAGCAAAACCTCAATTTCTCAACCAACTCATCTTCGATAAAGTCTCCACTACCTACCACTGGAGAGAGGTGAAGCTATTCAGTAAATGGTGCTGGGAAAACTGGCTGACCACATGCAGAAGATTGAAACAGGACCCCTATCTATCCCCATACACAAAAATTAACTCTAAATGAATCAGAGCCCTAAATGTAAAACCTCAAACCATAAGAATCTTAGAAAATGAAGGACATACCCTCATGGAAATTGGAACTGCCATCCAATTCCTGAACAAAACCCGAAACCCACAGGCCATAAGAGATAAGATAGAAAAGTGGGACCTCATTAAACTGACAAGCTCTGCAAAGCCAAAGAAACCATCAAGAGAGCAGGGAGACAGCCTACAGACTGGGAAAAAGTATTTGCCAACTCCAGGTCTGACAAAGGCTTAACATCTCAGATCTACGAGGAACTCAAACATGCTGAAAAGAAGAAAAAAAAACAACCCCATTATAAAATGGGCAAAAGATATGAACAGACACTTCTCAAAGGAAGACATCTGAGCAGCCAACAGACACATGAAAAATTGTTCAACCTCACTAATCATCAGGGAGATGCAAATCAAAACCACACTGAGATACCACCTAACTCCGGTCAGAATGGCAATTATCAATAACTCAAAAAATAACAGTTGCTGGAGAGGGTGTGGCAAAAAGGGAACACTTCTATACTGTTGGTGGGAGTGCAAACTAGTGCAACCTCTGTGGAAAACAGTATTTCGGTTCCTAAAAGCTCTAAATATTGACCTCCCATATGACCCCACAATCCCCCTACTGGGAATATACACTGAAGAACTGAAATCACTCTATAAAAAATATACCTGCACACGTATGTTTATCGCAGCATTGTTCACAATAGTAAGAATCTGGAAGCAACCATTCTGTCCATCAAAAGAGGACTGGATAAAAAAATGTGGTACATATACACGATGCAATACTACGCAGCCATAAGAAAGTACGAAATCATGAATTTTACAGCAACCTGGATGGAACTAGAGTCTATAATACTGAGTGATCTCTCACAGAAACAAAGATCTGAGTATCACTTGTTCTCACTCATATAGTGAACCTTGAACATCCAACGTAATAATATAAGGAAATGACTGACAATGATGGGAAACTAGGGGGGAGGGGAAAAGAGATGGGATTAATGGTAGTAAATATCTGTCTGGGGATGGGGAGACACCTCTTATCAACAAGGGTGCCTGAATGAAACATATTTGTATACCTAACCCTTAACTGTACTCCACAATATCATAATAAAAAATATTGATTAAAAAAAGAAGTGGTTGTAATAAAGAATAAAGAAAATATATATATAAAAAATACTAAAACTGATTTTTAAAGTTTTGTGTATGAAAAATTTTAAGACTCCAGTATTTTATCCATTCATGGGTTATCATCTTGGTTTAAATTGTATTATTAGATTGCTTGTCTTTATATATTTTAACAAAATATTGTTTTAAATTAACTTTTATACTTTAAAAAATGGTAAACTTTTCTTTGTATTTTGTACTTATCCTAGTGAGTAATCCAAAGAATCAGATGAAGACCATACTTACTGTTACAGAGGCAAAGTTTACATGAAGAACACGTTAATTGCACAGAACAGTAGTTCTGCCAGAGCCAGACATTAACTTCCACTTCAATCTTAGAGGGAGGTCAGTTTTCCCTCATACCTTCCCCTTGATATGACAGGCTCTGCATTTGTGTCTTAAGACAAATAAGGTAAACATAAACACTCAATTCAACTCAGTTGATATGAGTTTCTTTCTCCAAGGAGTTAATTCCCTGAACATTCTGCAAAGCCAGACTTGCCTTTGAATGCTCTATTTCAGAAAATCAGATTTTAAGAATGCCTCAAGATTTGTTTATCAATAAACTGTTGATAGGAGACAGACTCGGTGGAACCGCTGACAGAACCTACATGTTTTTAAGATCCAATGTCAATTAGACTCCTCTTCAATCTCAAAGCTCTAGTGAGAAGCCCTACACTATGATATTGAATCCTGTCTAAAATATCTGATTCCAGCAATTATATTTAGGCAACAGGAACAACCTGGCTAGTGTTTTTTGTCACATCTTAATAGAGACGACCACAAAGAAAAAACAAAGCAAATATTTTCTTACTCATTATTATTAAACAGTAGCCAGCAGAAATGTAAGAACATGAAACTTCTCAATGAACTTGGAGTTTAGCATCTTCCAATTTGGAGCTAAGGATGAAAACATGAGAAAATAGCTAGGAATTTCTATGGGAAAGGTAAAATAACTTATATTGACCTCATCCTTTGAGGTATGTGGAAGTCTCTTCCACAAGGCATCACTCAAGAGAATTTAAATCTGAAGTTCTGGAATTATCATTGTTAATTACCTATTCATAAAGAATAGACCACTATAACAGGCTTTATCCCATTCTCCCCAGGTGAAGGAAAGACTTGAAACTGAATGATGGGCAGGGCTTGGTGGCTCAGCCTGTAATCTCAGCACTTTGAAGGCTGAGGTAAGCAGATTGCCTGAACCTGAGGGTTCGAACCTGCCCAGGCAACTTGGCGAGACCGCATCTCTACAATAAATCAAAAATTAGTCGGGCGTGGTAGCATGCGCCTGTAGTTCTGGCTACTTGAAAGGCTGAAGCAGAAGGATCGCTGGAGCCCAGCAGGTGGAGGTGAGGCTGCGGTGGCCTGGAGCATGCCACTGCACTCCAGTCAGGACAATGGAGTGAGACTCCAACTCAAAAAAAAAAAAAAGAAAGAAAGAAACTGAATGACCATGTGCAATTTAGTATAGGGCCATATGCTTTATCAATCAGAGGTCAGGTGGTGTTATGAGGTTTACTGAGCAATGTCCCAGATGCCTTTTTGTCTCTGTCAATGTTGCAGTTTGTGAAGCAAGTAATAGTTATTTCTAGTAGCCTTCTAAACTACTTAGCTTTCAAGCCAGACTATATAATCCTAAATTCCACACAAAACTTCAAAGTGGTTCTGATAAAGATAGACTGAAGATATATTTATAATCAAAGTATAAAAACTGGGAGAGACCCTTGGTTTTAGAACAGATAGTTGCTATGACTCAGTTTCTTATTTCTATATTCTCAAAAACATTTAGAAGACAAGACAGGTGAATGCACAAAACCATTCTGTTTCTCTAATTCCAACTCACTCCAATTTGTTTCTCTTTTTCTGATCTTCAACCTTCATTCCAATGTCTTATCACAAATACCCTGGTTTTTATTCAGGAAATTTGAGAAAGCTAAACAGGCTTACTCACAAACTTGTTTTAGATATGGTGATAATCTTGGTGTCATGGTAATTTTCACTTAAGAAAAGACACATCTGTGGCAAAACACATTTAGGAAAAATATATTTATGATGTTTAATTCTGAATACTTACATAAAGATAAAAATAAACATGAGCGATCACTTTAAGAACCTTCCAATACTAAGTAGTAAACATAAACTTACATTCATATTTATTAACTTGAAACCAGTCAACTTTTCCCTACAGGATAACTAAATGCTGAAAAATTCTCTAAAAAAAAAAAGTGAGAATGCCTGGTTATAGATCTAAAGAGGTTTTAAGACAAATATATAAAGATGCTGATGAAATTAATTCCTAATGACCAATTTTTAAAAATATAATCTGTCAGATTTATTTTAAAAAGAGAGTGATGTCAAAAAATATACAATTTCAGAAAAATATTTGAGAAAGATGAAAAACTGGTCTAATTGTTAAAATTATTTGTCTTTTAACATGCTTGTTCTTATAAAAATTTCTATAAATTTAATGGTAATTTTATAGTAGTTTACCAATCTATTTTGAAATCATATTTTGTCCAATGAACTCAATGGTACTTTTAAATAGGGAATATTTTATTTGAAAATACACTAACCCCTAACTTATTGAAAACATATACAAATGTATGTATACTAACTTACAATTGAGATTTTTCTTCATTAGATTTGCATTTCCCCTCTTGAACAGTTTTATTAATTTAACTTTTAAAAAATCCCTTAAAACTAAGAAAAATGAAACAAAATCTAAATTCCTCAAACACAATAGGAAAAATTTTACCTCAATTTTTCTAATGAATCCAAAGTTAATGCAGAAAGTATATCTCAAGGCTGTGAGAGGGGTTGCTTCCATTTTCAGCTTGGCTATAATATTGCATAAAAGTTACACAGTAGGATTAGACATTAAAATAAAGAAATTTTTATTCAGCTCTCATTTTAAGCTTAGTTGTTCATAGCAAATCATAGTTATTTAGAAGATTAACTTACCTACGGCCAGACCCTAGATTGTACACAGAAAATGGCTTAAAGGAAAGATATTATTTGTAAATTAGAGTTTGCTCATTTCTCACATTAAATGATAACTGATTACAATATTTTAAATGTATACGCAACTCACATTTAACTCTGTGTTTAATAGTAGAAGTGTTTGGGGTCTTTACTTAAAAGACTGGTGATGTTTTTGAAACCAGAACTATGCCTGACGAACTTAACTCTTGTGTATATCAATTGGCTTATGTTAAAATCAGTTTTGTTATAAGTCATTTCGGACAAAGTAGTTTCTTCAAAGACCCTCTGATGCTGTTAAGATTTACTGTATTTCTTTGTAACCAAAAATTTGAAAACATCAACACAAGAGTAGTTTCTGCTTTTTTCCAGTTTTAACCTCCAGCTCATACCATGGCAGTAAGTGATTAAAGACTTAACTCTTTCGTTTTTGTCATGTTACTTTAATTAGCTACTCTAACATCTAGCAGTTCAGCAATCCCTCTCTCAGCTCAGCAGAGATCCTGACAAATTGGCATAGTGAACAGGTTAGCTAACTGAGTAAAATGCCATTCTGAAAGAACAAAGAGCCCAAAGATCCTGCAGGGTACCTTTGGGAGGCATTCCAAAGGGGGATTAGTAGGTTGTTTGTAAGAGTCTAAGGGTTCTATGGTCACTTCACCAACAGGTCTTGGAAAGAGCTACTTAGCCAGTCAAGCCAAGGAGTCTGGGGGATTGCTATCAGAGGCCTTGGGACTTCCTTGGAGGATGATAGCAGATTGTTCATATAAAGACTACAATTTCCAGGGAGACCTTTGACTCTTCTCTAGTCCTGATTTCCTTGATGAACTTGTCCTCTACCCCCACATAAATCAGATTAGAGAGCCAACAGTAACACCACAGAAAGAGTCAGGGAAGCAGTTCCCTAGCCTCTGTTTGGGGTTGTCAAATAATGGGACCAGAATGAGTCAGGAGGATTCTCACTAACAGTGCTTCAGCTAGTCATTAAAACTTCAGGAAAAAAACAAACAAAAAACCAACAAAACAAAAGTGAACAGCCCTTCTGATTTGCATTGCATCTGTCCCTAAAATTCTTAGAGACTTAATTAGATCCCCTCTGGGGGTCATCTTGCTAAAGCTGGTAAGGAGGAGGGGCACAGTGTGGGGTATGCTACTACCAAGCCTCTCCTTTAGAGTGTCTTGACAGCAGCTGCTGCCAGGGTGACAGAAGAGCAGCAACAATCATTACTTTCCAGTGCTGCCCCTCTCCAGAGAAGCCCGGGATCTTCTCCAATCAGTCCACTCTGCGCCAGCCTAAGAGTGGGTTCTAGCCAGCAGGAAACAGCTGCCTGCTAGGCTGCTTTGCCTGGCTCTCCATTCCCTCTCCTTGCCTTCAAATCATGTGACCAGGGACTGATTAACAGTCTTATAACTGACAAGGGTTCTGTTCTCTTTGATCCTCTCTGATAGTCAGAGGGTCCCACTGACTTTTGCACAGCTTTCAGAAATAATTGCATGTAGTAGAAAAAGTAGATGCCTCCAGGAAGAATCAGAGGCCATATGCCAAGATTATAATTCAATAAAAGATTTTGAGCACGTGTATTTCTTGGGCTTTTTAGATACTGATGCAGAGGTGACTATGATCCCTATAACCTCTGGCACCAAAATAAGAAAAATAATAATGTTCTTTGATTTGGGGTCTGAGACCACCACACCCGAAACTTTGCCCAAGTTATACTATGAATGGGTCTCTTCAGAATTCCACAAACTTCTGTTATGCTCCCTACACTAAATGTAATGTTGATATTGATAGTTTATGTACACCCTTGCTGGCTGTTGCCTACAAGCCTGTGGAGCAAGACTTTTGGGAAAAACAAAAACAAAACACTCTAATCCTAATAAGTTTCTTGTTATCGATGTAGGTGCTCACCAAAAAAGTCCCTATTCTGGCAAGAAGAAGCTTAACCAATGAGTTGACCATGCTTGTCAACTAAACTTAGAAACAGAAGTGCTTTTTGCCCTAGAGCAAGCAGATGTACCACCAGTCGTCTTCTGGATTCATGAAAGGACAGTCTCTAGAAAGTCAAACACAGTCTTAAACTAGATCTACACACATGAACTGCCAATGTAGTTAGAAGATGCCAAAACAGCATGGAAAACTGTCCCACCTACCTGCCCAAATGTATTCTTGTGCCAATGAGTAGATTATTACAATGGGACTCTCGAATGCATAACACATTGTTATGGCTTTTGTCTAAATAGTCATTTTTTTTCAACCTTTTTTTGTGGTAAAATGCACAATATAAAATTTCCCTTCTTAACTATTATTAATCCTACAGTTCAGTGGTATTATCCATCTCCATATCTCTTTTCATCTTATAAACTGATATTGCCCATTAAACAATAACTACCCATTTTCCTCTCCCATTTCTGGCAACCACCATTTCTACTTTCTGTCATATTCTAATGCTTTCGTGATCTAAGCACCTCCTTATATCACCCCTTGAGAATTAGAATCCAACACATGAGTTTGGGGGAGGATACACAAACATTCAGTTCATAGCAATCTTTCACATCACAATGATAATCAATGTTTTAATGTCAGTATCTGCCAATTCTGAATATTGGTAGACATTCCATCTATGAATAAAAGAAAATTCTTTGATCTTACAACACTGATTGCCATGAAGTGAGAACACAATTTTTAATTACTTCCACTGGTGTATCTCTGACAGGTGCGAATGCACAGAGAGTTGCTGAATCCATGTTGCATTTCTTAGCCTGCCTATTCAATGACTGGATTGTAGAAACCATAAGAGTGTTAGGATGAGAAGTATTTTCTCAAAATTATTACAATAGTTGGAACATGGTTTTAATTTATTCTTAACAATGTAAATAATTTATAATGCTAGACAAGTAATATATAATCAAACTCTAAAAAATAGAATCAGCCATCTTAATTTTTGGTAAAAGGTGATATACTTTAAAATCAATAACGCGGTTCCCCTACTGCTTTACCAAATTAATGAAATATGACATTGAAGTAATCATAACATTAACTCTAGAACTGAAGACAGAATCACTAAATATAAACATCTTCATAATAAGATTTACATCTGAACTCTAGTATTTGATCTTGGTAAGCTCTTTAACAAATACGAGTCTAAATTTTCTGACCATCTTTAGAATAGAAAAATAATTTTTACATAAAAGAACTACTGTCAGATATAACATGGCTTATAAGGAAGCTTTTTATAAATATTGAAGTCTATATGAAATTAATAAAGTATTTTTAATTTTATGTTTTAATTAAGACATATTGAATCCCATGGTAAAGAAGAGATTGTCTGCAAATAATACCTATATAAGAGATTCTAACTGTCTTTTGTCTCAAGATGCTCCTTGCTATTCACAATTCACATTGTTTTGATTGAAAAAAGGAATACTTTACATCTTTTCTACTGTAGATTATTTACTCTCTTACATTTCTGTTGTTCTAGCAACCAAGAGAATCTGCATTTAGAGCATGTTGTTTAAAAAGTAATTGAGAGTAGGAAAAAACAATAAACGGCAAACTGGCTATATATTAGCATAAAAAGAATCTCTAATTTGCTTTTATTCAGATGCTTGCTTTTTTATAAAAACAGTTAAATATTAAGTATTGTAGCATATAAAAACTAGTATGTTCTAGGAGCCAGAATAATCGGATTCTTGTTTTAACTTCATTAATGGTACACATATATAAAGTAAGATATATAAATTCTCACTCTGTTTTTTCATTTATAGAAAGAGGGATTTTTTTTAACTTCTAAGAAACTTCTAATTAGCATAATTCCATATTCAAAGTAATAATGCTACCATTAAAAATTATGAGGCAAAAAACTTGTTTTTACTGAATATTTTATTGGGTTGATGCATACGTTTGTAGCATGTGGGTTTCTTTTTTCTTTCTTTCTTTTTTGCCCGTGGAACACAAATTTTTCCCAATGTTTGATCAGTCATAGTTCATCACGTTTGCCAGTTCTCAGGTTGACCGATGTGGATCATTGTGAATTAAAGCATTCAAATGGTCTTCATCAAAGCCCGATGGTCTTCCTGAATGTGAAGAACCACTCAGGTCAACAGAGCCCTATTTGAAATGACAAAACCATTTTCTTACATTGCTTTCCCAGATGGCACTCTTCTCGTGCATGAAACAAATGTTTCGAGCCACCACTGCTGCCTTTATGTCTCTGTTAAACTCAAAAGGAAAAGGTGTTGCAAGTGCTCCTTTATTCATCTGACACTCATTCTTTAGCCCACAAATACCATTGTCTTCAAAACTGAAAAATAGAAAGTGTATTAAAAAGCACAGCATTGTTACTCCAGGTGACAAATGATGAACATAAATAGTAAATTCCCCACACCACAGTGTTGCCATGCCCCAAACAAACACTACGAGCTTAAGCTTCAGCCTAATATAAAATAACCTAAACATAAAGAAGTAGAGATAATACAGCCATGGTCTTCAATGTATAGTTCACTCAGTTTAAAAAATCATTAACTTATGGTCAATTTTGTTCTAGCTATACATCTACCAGTTTCCACAGTTTAATCTAGTACTTTAAATCAAACGTCATACATTTTATCAATTTTATCCAAAAATATATTGACACACATCTGGAAAATATGGCATAATGGCACGATTCTACTCAAAGATCAATAGTAATGACTTAGATGAAAATCATCAGTATTCAAATGATTTTAATTGACCCAGAAATAAAATATAGTGTTTATTGTTTAGCTTTGAATTTCAATAAGGCCTATACATTTCAGTCACTTGCTTTCATTTCAATCATTTGTTTCTAAAACTTATTTATTTATAGTTTCACTCCATGTTTCTAATTTGTTTAAAAAAAACTAAGTAATTTGCTCCATGAAGTTCCATAGTATGAGTTTGACTGATTTAATTCAGGGTTCAGGATTTAATTATATACATGTAATTAAATGTATATACACTGTATTTCTTGAATTTTGATAATTAAGAAAGTTATGTATTCAGATGCAGGTTTGATTTTCTGGCAAGACAACTTCACAAGCTGGTGTGTTGATATCTCTTTATTTTGTGATGTTAGTAGCCACTGAGTTTCATTGCCTAGATAGTAGAAATGTGCTGCATTAAATAGCTATTTGCATACTTTCAGTATATTTAGTATAGAGTCTTGGAAGCAAAATTGTGTCAATGTATGTATTTTTATGATACATTTTAAAATTTTCTTTCATAGATGATATATATTTTTGCATTTTCACTAGTAATGTGTGAATATTCCTTATTCTCTACTACAAAGACAATAAAGAATGTTGTCACTTTTTTCAATGTTTTCAAATCTGATAACAAAGATGTTGATGCATATATTTTGCTTTTTATACTTGAGAATAATATTATAGTAATTAACTTAAGAAGAATTTGAACATTCTGAAATAAATCACATTGTTTTTGTATTTTATATTACTTTGTATTATTTTTCTATGCTCTGGAGGTGTTAGAGTAGCATATGATTATATAATTATTAATATTTGATAATGTGTCAAAATACCCTTTTGAAATTACTGGGGCTTGTTTTTTGTTGTTGTTTTAGGTGGTGGTTAGTGCTTCATCAATTTTTAAATGTCTCCTGATACTTTTTAGTTTCTTAGACAAGAATCATCTACATGTTTTCTTTTCTTAGAAAATTACTCATTTAATTTCAAATCTATCTAAATAGATTTCTGTAAAAATGTCTGTATGAGTCTTTGTGCTCAATTTTGATAATTATATTTTATTATAATTATTTTTTTTCTTAGTTAGATTGGCTAATGGCTTCACTTTTTTTTCTTACTTTAAATAATGATTCGATTTTCACATACATTTTGATTGACAAACCTAAGTATGAATCTTGATTTGGTTACTTACTTGGACTTTGCCAATTCATTTAATCTTTCTAATTTTTAAAAATCTAAATGGTAGTAACACATTGTGAGGAGTTAAAAGAATAAGAAATATCAAACAAAATACCAGAAACTAATGCTTGGTAAACAATATTAGTTACCATTATTAGTAATAAGTATTGATAAAAATAAAACAAAAGACAATTTACTTTTAAGTGCATCTTTAATTATTTTGTCAGAACAAGTTATTAGTAGTGCTAAATATATATAATAGTTGTCTTATTTAGAACAGTTGTAGAGGTAATGCAGCAGAATAAACTCTGTAACTTTGCAACATTAACATTGCTAAAATTATGAATATATGGTTCTGAACAGCCACATCTATAGTGTTGTCATCATCATAATTTTGCTCTCAAATTTAAACTGTTTCCTATAAAAATTTATATTAATATTAAATTCCTTTTTTGCTTAACTATTATTCATCACAAATAGACAAGTAACAAAAGCAAAAAAATTGCATTAAGACTACAAATTATGGCACTAAGAAATCTAAAATCATATCATTCAGTTAAAATTTTAAATACTATTAATGTCTACTTTGAATAAAATAGTGACCTTCACAATTTTGTAAAGGAGTAAGTTAAAAGGAAAACAAAAAACAGAAAAACAAAGACTCAACATATTAAGAAGAATAAATAATATATATCTTCACCTCACATTATAGAAGAAGCATATATGCTATTTGTGTAGAATTAAAAAATGAAAATTAAAATATTTAATTGGAATTCTTAGAATTCTTAGAATCTCTAATACATATAGAAATTAGTAAATAAAGTTAATCTTATTTCAACTAGGGTGGCCTCATGTTAATAAAATTTTATTATAAATATATTTGCAATAAAAAAACATAACATGAAGGATATTATTGTGCATATGTGCAATGTGTACACACAGAGCAAGAGAAAAAGAGATCTGTATAGTCTTAGGAAACTTCAAGATATAAGTAAATTATCATTGTTATTGCATTTAAAAATATTTTCAGAGCGACTTTTCTTTCAGTAGTAGATAATATAACTGCCACTTTATGTTATTTGTTCAATAACCACTTTTAAGTTAGTACTATGTGTCAGTATAATATTGAGATGTCTATATTAAAATTAAAATGATATTTTATGTTCACTCAAACATGCAACTGTATGTAAAATATAATACAAGCATTGCAATAGGCACACTTTTAAAAACTTAAGGCTATTTCCAGTAACTTATAGTCATATTATTATATAGATAGATACATAGATATAGATGTATTATTCTTTTCTAGAAAATATATAATTCTAAAAGCAAACCTACTCTATTTCCATTGTTAAAAGTAAATATTCAGAATTTTCTTTAAATGTGAAATACAATAATTATTAATAAATCAAAATAACTATGTTCTGAATATAATAAACAGTTTAATATTTTTCCACAAATATTCTTATTATATACCCTGTGGTAAAATGGCATTTTTTTCATTTTCAAAAGCTTGTTCTTTGACTTTGTGACTACTAAGCAGTGGAATCTAGCATATTTCCAAGGTCCAGAGCACAAGATCTATGTGAGAGACTAAGGAATGTGGCACCACCTGTGAAAAGGAAAAGGGAGCACGGCAAGGTAGGAAGAAAGAGCGTACGCACAGGATATAAGTTTGACTTTCAGAATAAAACACTTTGTGTAATTTATTTTACCCGATTTCTCTTTCCCTTTTTCCCATTCCAATTATCTCTCTTATTCAACTCCTATTACAGTTCTCAGCCGCTGGCAAAGTGGCACACAAGACTGATTCCTCGGAGGCAGAAGCTCGTGCTCATCCTCGGATTGCCCAATAGCCCCTCTAAATTTGGGGGCTTGAATTCCCAGAGCATACCACCCTTACAATAGCAGCTGGTGACCCCAGAATGATAAGTAGAAGCAAAATGTCCCAAATTGCTTATGGTAACTTTACTTGCCCAAGGTCATAACAACCCAGTTATCTGTTTAGAAGTCCCTGATGAGGAATTGTACCAATTTTCTCTTTCTTATGAATGAATCTGAAACTCCAAATGCCTTGTGAAACCAGAACTGTGTATTTGAAAATATAAATGATCTTCATGGTAGCAGTGTCTTTAACCTTAAGCACTAAACTGAACATTCTTAAGACTATAAGATAAACAAATATTTGAGTAAAAGTGACTAAAAAGATAAATTGCAGGCCTTCTGGGGTTTGGCCTTGCTTCTACATAAACAGTAAAACCAAGTAAAGGCAGTTGCAAAGAGAAGGTAATAAATAGGGAGCAACTTAGAAAAGTAGCCCAATGAGCTAAGAGTAACTATTGTACAAATAAATAGGTTGAACTTCTCTCACCATTCCCGTGAGATGGCAGCCTCTCACTTTTGAAACTCTTTTACCCAATTCATTCTCTCCCACAAAACCCCAATATTTCTTTCCATGTGATATCAGCTCATAATCTAGAATTTCATCCTGTAAATAAAACTTAGGTGCAGAAGACCCTCCTTTGCTGCAGTTACTTGAGTATAACTCTTCATGTACAGTTTCTTGCACTCTGAAGAGTTGTGAAACTACGAGAAAAGTGAATATGTCTTCCATATTTAATATACTATGGCTGTGCACACATGGCATAATTTCCACAGACACCACTCTTCCATGAGAGAGAAAAGTGAAGAAACACAGGGGTCACTGGTCCACAGAAATTATGAAATTCAGCTGAGCATGTGCTTAAGTAGAAATCAGCCCTATTTCCTGAAAATGATTTTCCACAGCTGTTTGATATGCACTCTGATTCCTTGGACACTTTTTGAATCATCATTCCATCTCCATAAGAAATGATCAGTGTTTGCAGCCACAGTATTTTTCTGTCTGCTTATGTTTGTACTTTGGAATCCAAAGCCTTTTTTGTATTTTAAACTATCTTCACCTTTAATTCTAATCTGTTTGTGTTTGTGCATAATTCTCATAAAAACTTTGTGGGTTTTCAATGGAACATATGGGAATTTGTTCCATAAGTAAAAAGGCCACATACACAAATTTAAGTGGAGTATACACTTCTCTACCTAGGGATTTGTTTTTGTTTTTGTTTTGTAATTATCATATTTTTTTATTTTAAAATGTGGGGTACAGTTAAGGGTTAGGTACACAAATATGCATCATTCAGGCACCCTTGTTGATAAGGGGTGTCTCCCTATCCCCAGACATTGACTACTGTTAATCCCACCTCCCTTCCCCTCCCTACCTCCCCATAGTTTCCCACCACTCAGTCCTTTTCTTATAGTATTATGATAGATGTTCAAGGTCCAATATATGAGTGAGAACATATGATACTCAGATCTTTGTTTCTGTGAGAGATCACTCAGTATTATAGACTCTAGTTCCTTCCAGGTTGCTGCAAAATTCATGATTTTGTTGTTTATTATGGCTATGTCGTATACCATCATGTATATGTACCACATTTTTTAATACAGTCCTCTTTTGATGGCCAGCATGGTTGGTTCCAGGTTCTTGCTATTGTGAACAATGCTGCGATAAACACACGTGTGCAGGTATCTTTTTGATAGAGTGATTAGAGTTCTTCAGGGTATATTCCCAGTAGGGGGATTGTAGGGTCATATGCGAGGTCAATTTTTAGAACTTTTAGGAATCGTTGCACTGCTTTCCACAGAGGTTGCACTAGTTTACACTCCCATCAACCATGTAGAAGTGTTCCCTTTTCACCACACCCTCTCCAGAAATTGCTATTTTTTGAGTTACTGATAATTGCCATTCTGACTGGAGTTAGGTGGTATCTCAGTGTAGTTTTATTTTTTTAATTTATTATTTATTAATTTATTTATTTATTTATTTTTTGAGTTGGAGTCTCACTCTGTTGCCCAGACTGGAGTGTAGTGGCTGCTCCCGGCCACTGCGGCCTCAACCTGCTGGGCTCCGGCGATCCTTTTGCCTCAGCCTTCCAAGTAGTCGGAATTACAGGCATGGGCTACCATGCCCAGCTGATTTTTATTTTTATTGTAGAGATGAGGCCTCGCTGCCCAGGTGGGTCTCGAACCCACAGGCTCAGGCAATCCACTCACCTCAGCCTCCCAAAGGTGTGGGATTACAGGGTGAATCATCAAGCCCGGCTTCAGTGTAATTTTAATTTGCATCACATTGATGATTAGTGAGGTTGAACATTTCTTCATGTGTCTATTGACCGCTTGAATGTCTTCCTTTGAGAAGTGTCTGTTCATGTCTTTTGCCCACTTTTTAATGGGGTTGTTTGTTTTTTTCTTTTCAGCACATTTGAGTTTCTTGTAGATTCAAGGTGTTAGGCCTTTGTCAGATCTGGAGTTGGCAAATACTTTTTCCAAGTCTGTGGGCTGTCTCCCTGCTCTCTTGATGGTTTATTTGGCTTTGCAGGAGCTTGTCAGTTTAATGAGATCCCACTTGTCTATCTTATCTCTTATGGTCCATGCATTTCGGGGTTTGTTCAGGAATTGGATGCCGGTTCCAATATCCATAAGGGATATTGTGTCCTGCATTTTCTAAGGTTCTTATGGTTTGAGGTTTTGTTTTGTTTTTTTTTTTTTTTGAGTTGGAGTCTCACTCTGTCACCCAGACTGGAGTGCAATGGCTGCTCCCAGCCACCGCAGCCTCAACCTGCTGGGCTACGGCAATCCTTCCACCTCAGCCTTCTGAGTAGTCAGAATTACAGGCATGCGCTACCACGCCTGGCTGATTTTTTGATTTATTGTAGAGATGAGGTCTCACTGTCCAGGTGGGTCTTGAACCCGTGGGCTCAGGCAATCCACTCACTTCAGCCTCCCAAAGGTGCGGGATTACAGGCTGAGTCACCGAGCCCGGCTTGGTTTGAGGTTTTACATTTAGATCTCTGAACCATTTAGAGTTAATTTTTGTGTATGGGGATAGATAGGGATCTTGTTTGAATCTTCTGCATGTGATCAACCAGCTTTCCCAGCACCATTTACTGAATAGGTTCTCCTCTCCCCAGTGGTAGGTGGTGGGGGCTTTGTCGAAGATGAGTTTGTTGAGAAATTGAGGTTTTGCT